>NC_089844.1:134581178-134708678 GCF_035609145.1 Eleutherodactylus coqui | reverse complement strand
TTGCCCAGCGACAGCCCAAAACATCACTGCTCTTGAGGAGATCTGCATGGAGGAATGGGCCAACATACCAGCAACAGTGTGTGCAAACCTTGTGAGGACTTACAGAAAACGTGTGACCTCTGTCATTGCCAATAAAGGATATGTAACAAAGTATTGAGATGAACTTTTGTTATTGACCAAATACTTATTTTCCACCATAATTTGCAAATAAATTCGTTAAAAATCAGACAATGTGATTTTCTGGATGTGTTTTCTCATGCTGCCTCTCATAGTTGAGGTCTACCTATGATGTCAATTACAGGCCTCTCATCTTTTTAAGTGGGAGAACTTGTACAATTGGTATCTGACTAAATACTTTTTTCCCCACTGCATGAGAAAGAAAGAAATAGCGCTAGAAAGAAATCAAGAGAAATAAAAGGCAGAGATTGAAAGAAAGGAATTGCCAAAGAGAGATATTGCCAATCTTAAAGTTCTAAAAACATCTTAACAGAAGACTTCTTTACAATGAACTGTGTGACAGTCATAATTCAGACACCGAGCTTCATATTTTCATGAAGAGAGCTGGTTCATATTTTTTATTCTCCTACCTATTTCCAGCCTGGTTCCTGAAAATATTAACCCTTTGCAATCCAATTTTGGATTCAGGGTTTCCTAGGGGGCTCTCTTTCTGCCAATATACAATGGCACCATCTGCTGGCTAGAGCCAGTACTGCGGTGTGGGACATGCTGGAGAGGCCCCCCCGACAGAGCGGCCAGTAATCTACAGTAAGAGTACCCTGCCGGACGTCTTCTGACATTGGAGCTGTACAGCCTTCAATCAGAAGGTCTTTAGACGTCAGACAGTAGATTAGAAAGGGTTACAGTTCTCAATAGAAAAATTACTGGAAACATTATAGAAAAGATTACTGTTAATTTACTATTTCTTACAATTTCCATTACAGGTCATTATATTAACTATTATAAGATTACTATTAAAAAAAGATAGTAACTGGACCACCTACTGGCAACAGTAAGACATTACAGGTGAGATGTTAAAAAGCTTATGAAACTTAGAAACAGAAAATTGACAGCAGAAAAAAACACAACACCTGGACCATTCAATCTGCCCTTATATTATTTGTCTTAGGGTAGATGCTTATGCCAGGCAGCTTGAATTCATGTATTGTTGATTTCCCAACCACATCTGCGGGAGGTTTGTTCCAAGCATCTACTACCATGTCAGTCAAATAATATTTTCTGATGTTGCTTCCAATCTTCCTCCCAAACTAATCTCAGATTATGCCCCCTTGTTCTAGTGTCTAGCTTTCTAATAAATACACTTCCTTCCTTAACCGCACTTATACCTGTTACATACAGTGCTGTGCAAAAGTTTTATGTAGGTGTGGAAAAAAAACTGCAAAAGTAAACATTTTCAAAAATAGAAGACATCGGACTTTAAATTTTACATGAAGTGACAGAAGGTTTTGAGCAATTCTACATCCACAGAAGATCTGTGCTTAGTTTTCCAAGCGGTTTGGAACAACCTCCCTGCCTAGCGCCTTCAAAAACTGTGTGCAAGTGTACCTAGAACTGATGCTGCTTTGAAGGCAAAAGGTGGTCACACCAAATACTGATGCGATTTAACTTTCTCTTATGTTCATTTGCTTTGCATTTTGTTAATTGACAAAAAAATACTTCTATTTTTGAAAGCGCTCTTACTTTGCAGCTCCCCCCCCACCTGCCTAAATCTTTTGCACAATATAAAAGGTTTCCATCATATCCCACCACTCCCTTCTTTCTTCCACGTTATACAAATTACGTTCTTTAAAGGGGTTGTCCCGAGAAAGCAAGTGGGGTTCAGCACTTCTGTATGGCCATATTAATGCACTTTGTAATATACATCGTGCATTAAATATGAGCCATACAGAAGTTATTCACTTACCTGTTCCGTTGCTAGCGTCCTCGTCTCCATGGTGCCGTCTAATTTCAGCGTCTAATCTCCCGATTAGACGCGCTTGCGCAGAAGGGTCTTCTCCCTTCTCTTGGGTCTAGGCATGAGCGGCGTTCTGGCTCCGCCCCCTTCTACGCATCGTCGCGTAGCTCCGCCCCGTCACGTGTGCCGATTTCAGCCAATCAGGAGGCTGGAATCGGCAATGGACCGCACAGAGCCCACGGTGCACCATGGGAGAAGACCCGCGGTGCATCGTGGGTGAAGATCCTGGCGGCCATCTTGGTAAGGCAAGTAAGAAGTCGCCGCAGAGCGGGGATTCGGGTAAGTACTAAACTTTTTTTTTAACCCATCCCTTGTGTTTGTCTCGCGCCGAACGGGGGGCCTATTGAGAAAAAAAAAGCCGTTTCGGCGCAGGACAACCCCTTTAAGGCTTTCCTCCCACCATTTTTGTAGCCCCTCTTCTATTTTATCAATGTCTTTCTGTAGGGGAGATCTCCTGAACACAGTGGAGCTTATTTACTATTCAAAATACAACATTTTTCTGGTGCAAATTACTATAATTGATGCATTAGAAAATATCTGAACACAAGCTGAAATATCTGAAATTTGTTCTCTGCAATGAAAAAAAAAATGCTAACAAGTAATTTGATTTTTCTAACTTTTTAATTAAAATATACAAATCAAATATTCGTATGTATTACAATCATATACAGATAAATAGTTACAATGAAAATAGATTTCTCTTTTACACCTCGGTGGGAAGAGTAAAAAAAACAAACAAACAAAAATGTATGAATAGCGTCAGCATTTGACAGGTCCGGTGTTTTCTTCTCGCCTGGCGTTAGTCAGCCATCGTCCTGCACCAGCACTGGGAAGGCGTCTCCCCCCTCGCACAGCTGGGTGTAGATGGCCCTAAGTAGTAGGCAGGAGGTTGGGGCGCTCTGACTCCAGGATTCGGCTTCGGCAAGCAGCTCTTCACTGAACACCTGGGAGAGATCACAGCTTTACACTGATGGCTAATTTACAAGGTGAAGGTAGCGCTACAGCAATTAAACGTCATTAACACGAACAAAGTAAGATACATCTAAGCTGGCGGCTTCAAAATAAAGTAATCAACGTGTAGGAAAAAAAATGAAGTAATGATGAAGAGGCAAGGGAATCGCAGGCAGATGTAGAAGAGGCTGAGAAGAGGGAGAAGGAAGCGAGAGATACGTAATAGAAGAGTAAGATGGGGGATGGCAGGAGACAGAAGAAAACAACTTGTAGATGAAGGGGGGGGGGGGGGGGAAGTGAGACTGTGACTACAGAAAGACCCAAGAGGAGGGGCCGGCACAAATATAATGACATTAAATGTAACAGACTCCGCAAATTACCTTTTGTAAATGAATCTTCTGCTGTAATTCCAAAATTCTCAGCCTGCTACGAGTCAGCTCACAAAGCTCACCTGGATGGTTATATACAAGTGTGGGAGGCGGTCTACTGTATGTAGGGGGGCAGCCTACGGGTTCCAGGCTAGAAGGATTCATAGAAAATTTTCCTACCCAATTCTTATGTTCTGCTGCCACTAAATAGGGAAGAAAAATATATTTATTTAAAAAAAGAAGGAATTGGCAGAGAAGCATCATGGGAGTAAATATTTTGCTCTTATTTCAGGTCTTTCGGTCCATACCATTCCTTTTTAGAATCTGCATATAGCACTTAGTCAGCGAAAAGAGGTAGCGCTGAGTTGAGTGCTTCTGCTTTTTCGTTTGAGCGGTCTGTGGGGGTCTTGACACCCTGAATTACACTGATCTAAACTTTTTACATGTCCCTATGATAGGTCAACATTTTTTTGACAATATGGTTACAATTCAACCAGTTTAGTGCTTCTTGTGTGCTTCATGCATCAGAAAGTCAAATATGCAAATATAGGAGATTGAACAATACCTCTGCAGCACCACCTACTGGAAGGCAGCATTCCTGCAAGTTAATGTTAGACTCTTTATACAAGCCTTGTAACAATGACTGGGAATTGAAAGCCAAGCCAATATCCATACACAGCTGTTTTGGAGTGTTTGCCCCTCATCAGTATGCATTAGGTTTCTGGCTTGGCTAGCGAGAGGCCTATACACCGGGAACATGAAAGTCAAATCTACAATACAGATAAGAGTTAAAGTTTACACCAGTTTCTAGAGTAAATTATACTAAATGTGTTGGGCCACAGAGGCCTTGCCTTACCCACTAGACCCAACTTGCTTTCCTTCGCCACTTTGGAAAAGTGGTGAGAGAAGCCTAACATGCAAATCATTGTGAAACTAAGAGTATACCATAAAGAAGTACAGCTTCGTCCGTTTGTTAGTGGTTGCACCAGGTATTGCAGCACGCTGTTGCTCGGGATGGAGCTGCAATAGCAGGCGCAGCCATTACCAAGAGTGTGTCTGAAAAACAATTCAGGGGACACAGTGATTGCTTGCCCCTTCAATCACTTAAGCAGTGGGGATTGGGGAAATCAGCCCCCCACTAATCTGAAGTGACAGTCCACTGAGATCAGGTATGATTAGGGACCTGACAGGTTCTCTTTAATGGTTTGAAAAATAGCTTGTGAAATACAGCAGCCGAACAGCAACTATCTTTTTTCCATTCACATTCGCCAGTGCCAGTGACACCCAGCGATGAAACAGGGTTATTTAGAGCCAATACAGACAAATGGTACAATTATTTTCTTTCTCGCTTTCCTGGAATGGCATTTCAACAATTGTGGCCGGTATGAAGAATATACTTTATGCTCTGTGCAGCCTTAATTATATCCCACCAGCTGTGGAGCTGTAAAAGCATCATTTACTGAAGGAGATGTAAAATTTGGGAAAGGGTAAGGAAAATTGTTATAATCTAACATCAATAAGAATGGATTCTGTAACTTATATGCCAGTAATGTATTCCAGAGCCGTATGAACCAAACTGATAAAGCAATCTTCCCCGCAATAAATTTTAGTGTGCAAGAAATAAAAGCCAGAGAGCTCAGCAAGGAGGCTCCATCTCCTTGAAGAGTATGCATGACCTGTTCTTAAAAGCAATTTTCCCACCATAGACCCAACACCATTTTCCCTGGTACGCCAGCCGCTGTACCCAGGGGGAGATTACATGAAGATATGGACTTGCATGTGAGCAGCTCTCCATTTAACCTCTACACGGATATGGCATTGCCTCACCTGGGAGGCAATGTCCCCGTTATCGTAATAGGAGGGGGTGTCAGAGATTGGGAACCCTATGTATCCAACATTTTTGCTATATCCTGTGATCTAGAAAAATGTTAATGGGGTCAAACCCTTAAAAGTGGGTGGGAAACAATATACCGTATCAAAGTCTTTGGAGTCCCATACCAGTTTGCCACTTTCACAAACCTTTCCGATGTGCAGGGTGTTACCAGTGGAGGACATTTTATTTTAAATAGGTAACACCCAATTGCTGTTCATTTTAAAAAAATAAATGGAAGTAAGGAGCAAAATTAAAAACAACCCTTTAATTCCACAAATAAAGGGAAACAAGTCCAAAGGCCCACTTAAGACCTCCCCAATCTAGAGCAGATTTTCCCGAGAGACTATTCAACAACCTTATGTCCTGTGCATATTGGCCTTCAGAGGGCCACTCCACTAAAAGACCATTTTATATTGCGATTTTGGATGATTGTCCCAGGAGTTTCACTCTATACGTGATGGCTAAATTGTTACCATTTACTTTACAAAATTGGAGATGCAATTTTTAATGACTGTCAATCAGATTCCATGAGGGTTTCTTTGTGGCCATTGAACAACTTAAATTTGACCAATACTGACTTTTTTATGTGGTTTCCTTTGTATGCCTCCTCCTATTTAATGGGGTTAAGCCAGGAATACAACCACTGTTCATATGCCATATTCGATAAGAGGTTGTGTTTCATGGCACAAACCCTTTAAATGGGTTGTCCAAGTTGGGACTAGTCATAATGAAAACAAAGGTTTCGTACGGTGTTAGCCAGTAGAGCAAAATGTGATTGTTCTCAGCAAGAGAAACCACATATCATATCTACAAAATTATGTGGTTTTTCTTGCTGGGGACTAGTCATAACCTATCCGGAGGATAGCTCATCAATAGTTGATCATCTGGGGTCCACTGCTGAGAACCCCTACCAACCAGAGGTTCATTGGGCAGCTGATGAGCGGACCTCTGACAATCACCCATTGATGAACCCATTAAAAAAAGAAAAAAAAACGATGCACAAAATACCAGTAATCACATACACTATGGGTGAAACAAATGCAGCATGCTCTACATGACCTGAATTTCATTATAAAGAATGATCATAATATTGGAAAGAAGCAAAGTGTAAACTAGGTATTACTGCGAGTACCACAAATTTGCACAGTAGGCTTTTATCAATTGTGTAAGATGTGCAGAGGCTGCAGTGATACCCAGAACTCAGCAGCGCTGAAGTACCTTTAGCAACTTAGCAAACAGCAGTCCCTTTGCCCAGGACCTTAACGTTACACCTCTGGCCTTCATGCTGACTTAGATAATTAAAGGCAACACATCTCAAGGGCAATCAAACAGGATTCCTGCTCAGCAACTTCAGGATATAATATGGTTCGCCCACCAAATTTAAATAAAAGCTACCTAGCTGACAAACATCCATAGAACATATTGCATCTGTGATTTATTGGTAAAGGTCCATTTAGATGGGACGTATGTCAGGCAAAAGATGCTCGACATTCGTTCCTGTATACACTCGCTCCCATGCTATTGCACGGGAGCTAGTATAGCTGGCTCACTCATAGAGCAGCCAGCAGAGGGGCGGAGCGGCTGCAGGAGATTTCTCTCATTACGCTCCCCTCGCCCTTTTCCATTAACTTAACATAGCGCCCGTTCAGTATTGAACGGCTGCTATTTACACCGAGCGATCAGACCATAGTCTATGCTGCATAAAGGATGGACGATGAGATGATTGCTGATCTTTCAGTGTAAATAGCAGCCGTGAGAGGCGGGGGAGCGTGAGGAGAGAAATCTCCTCCAGCCTCTCTGCTGTGAGCCATCGATACTAGCTCCCAGGCTGCTGCAGTATGTGCGGGGACGAGTGTCGGGCATCGTTTGCCCGACATTCGTCCACTCTACATGGGCCTTAAGGCTGCACCGGCCTGTCTCATTGTGACATTTCAATGGATATGGACAGATGTATTGTACTAGTTTTAATTAATGACAGTCATCTGGTTGTGTTTAATTAATCTTCCAGAAGTAACATGTTGGCTATGATGACATTATAATAGTCACCTTGAATTGAAGTTTTATGAAATATTCTTTTGTAATTCGGCGCACAGTTTGCTGTATGGACTGGGATTTATGAAGCAGATGGAGACCTCTTGTAATTCAGATGATGGATAGTGACTTCAAAGCCTCACGCCGAGGGCACAACACACTCCAGTGTCTGGTCTGATAATTCTGCAGTCACTTACCCAGCTGGAGATCGTGCAGCTCCGACTGGTATTTGGCCACCACTTCTTGTAGTGCTTCCAGAAGCAGCAGAGATGCGTAATTCTGCCAGCGTGAGGAACCTTTAGAGACCAGAGAAATGTCAGTCTTTCAGATATGAAATTACAAATGTCAATATAATTAGAGAGAGATAGAAGCCTCCATTCTTCTTTCATGACATGAAACTTCATCTGGAACGCTGTTTCTCTTGATATTAAAAGGGTAATTCTTACCTCATCAAGTCCATGGCACATCGCTAGGATATGTTACTACTTTATGATGGTGAAGGTTGGACCCCCACCAATCCTGTTATTGAAGGAGCCAAAGCCCTACTGCAGCAGAACCAGGTATTTTTCTTGCACGGAGGAGTTCTGGTCACCCGCTAAGTAGGAAACTAGAAGTAGGGCCCCATTCAAGTGAATAGAGTGACCTGCAGTTCCCTGGATATCCAAGTGCCGCTAGTATGCAGGAAAAATGGAAACCGGTGCTATAGTAGCTCGTTGATTCCCAAAACCACTATAGCAGCCCCTTGATTTCCAGGATCAGCTTATGATCCATGGCGGTCTGACCTCTGGGGAATAAAGTTATGGTATATCCTAGTTATATACTGTCACTTTATAAAATGGCAATACCCCTTTAAGCCAAATAGGGGTGGGGCATAGGTATAAAGACATATTTCCTGTCATACGAATGTTCTGATATCTTAAAGAAACTCTGCGAGTTGAGTTGATACAGTTATACCTACTGCAACATCTGATGCAGCTGTGCATGACACAAAGCTTCGGCTTTGAGGGTGCATTGACATGTAGTGGAATTGGTGTCGATTTTCCACATCAGAAAATTTGCACCAAACTTCACAGCTAATTCTGCAGCAAAATAACCCAAAACGTGTCAAAATCCACACCACAGGTAAGGATTTTGACGTGGAATTTGCAACTTATCCAGAGCAGATTTCACCCCTTCTAATCAAAGGCTCAAATGCGCTGCAGATCTGTGGAAAAATCCATAGCACAATATAGACTGTGGATTTTGGAGCAGATTTTCACCAAAATACGCTACGTGTGAGTGCACCCTTAATGTTTATATACCGGGGAACCAGAACAGCCTCCTTCATCTCTCTGCTTGCATTCAAATGGAAACCTAGGGACAAGGGTACAGAGTGATTTGGCCAATAAGCAGAGTAGGGAAATTCTTTAATGTAATTCGATAAGTTCAAGTCCCCTAGAGGGGCTAAAGTAAAAATGAGTTTAATACATTCTGAAGAGATTTTAAAAGATAAAATATAGTAAAAAAGTTTTAAAAGCCCTTTTCCTTTTTCAAAAGAAAAAAACTGACATAAAATGTTAAACATAATTGGTGTCAGTGCAATTGTAATAGTTGTATTATTAAAATATTGCAGTAATAGTAAAAAAACATTAAATTTAAAAGAAAACACATAATGCCAAATGGTGGCAAATAAAGAAAGCTCATCTCACAAGAAACAAGCACTCAATAGCTCCATTGACGGAAAACACAAAAGTTAGAAGTCCCAGAATATGGTGACAGAAAGCTCTTGAAGTAGTAAAACACGAAAAATTAATAAATCTATAAGAATTTGGAATGCCGTCAATTGTACTGATCTGCTGAACTACATTAACAAGTCATTTTTACTGCAACTTGAATGCTCTACAAATTTAGGCCAGGCTAAAATGACTGATAAAACGCTGCATTAAAAATCACAGTGTTTTACCGGCAAAGGAACCGCGTATCCCTGCGTATTATTGCGTTTTTTGCCTGTGCATGAACAGTGTATTTTATGCATGCTGTCATGCACTGGCCTTTTTTTTTTTTTTTAAACTTTCTTCTGATGTTTCTTAGCAACATACGTAAAAAACCACTGTACATACACAATATAATTGCGTATGCAGTGCATTCCGGACGCACCCATAGAAAACAACCGGCTATATGCGTGTAAAACATGGTAAAATACCACATGCTGTGTTCTTTTTTTTATGCACGTCATTTACACAAGAACTATACACAAGTGTGAGTGGATCAATGAAAATCAATATACTTTTATTGACTCTATTCACCACGTATTATGCACGTGTACATTGCGCGTGTGATATGCACTGAAATTACGCTTGTGTGAGTCTGGCCTAACCTAAAAAAAAAATACAACTTATTCTTCTAGGTTACCGGAAAAATAAATAAGTTAAAGCTCATGGAAGGCCAGGAAAAAAAAAAGATGACAATACAAAATGGATTGGGAGTGAAGGGGTTAAGTTACATAAATGAAGCTCCAAGCAAGACCATTCGCAAGAACCTCATAAGCCACAGTTTTACAAACTTGATGATCTCAGTATATAAACTATTCAGCTTGTCATGGGAAATCGGAATCTGCTCAAAAGAATTAAGCGCTAAACAACAGTATGACAAACCAATGATGCGCTACACGCAAGTGTCATATTGTACGAGATTAAATACTTACAAGGGTATTCCAGTTGTGAAGCAACTTTTCAAAAATTCCACATATAAAAAGGTGTTTGCATCAGGTTTACGCACAGCTGGTTACGGGAATAAATTGAACAGCTATTACCTTATCCTCCCCTCCATTTTCCAAGATGGCCGCCGCATCCCTGCTAATATGGAGCTTGAAACTGCATTTTGCACAATTCCCCGCTGTTGGTCAGCAATCTGGTCCCGAGAGCTGAAGGGAAAAAAAGTCATCCCTTCTCATTATGCTTCGCTCCATCGGACTAAAGGACACTGCTCTCTCCTGGTTCTCCTCCTAAGTATCTGACCGCTTGTTCAGTGTCTCCTTTGCTGGCTCTACCCCCCTCCTCTTCCCCTTGCTGTTGGGGTCCCCCAGGGCTCGGTCCTTGGCCCCCTCCTCTTCTCCATCTACACAGCCCCTTTTGGACAGACCATCAGGAGATTTGGCTTTCAGTACCATCTCTATGCTGACGACACCCAGTTATACACCTCTTCCCGTGACATCACAGCAACATTCCTCCAGAACACCACCGACTGTCTGTCTGCTGTCTCTAATGCTACGTTCTCTCTCTACCTAGAGCTGAACTTCTCAAAACTGACCTACTGGTGTTTCCGTCCTTGAGTATTGCAACTCGCTGCTGATCGGCCTCCCCCTGCCAGACTCTCCCCTCTCCAATCCACGGTGAATGTGGCAGCCAGGGTCATCTTTCTGTCCAGCCGCTACTTGGATGCCTCTGCCCTGTGCCGGTCACTGCACTGGCTGCCCATCAAATACAGAATTCAATTTGAACTCACCACTCATCCACAAAGCTCTCCACAGCATCGCACAGCCCTACATTGCTTCTCTCATCTCAATTCATCACCCAGCCAGCGCCACTCTGCTAACAAGATCAGACTAAGTGCCCCTTTAACTCGAACCTCTCATTCCTGCATCCAAGGCTTCTCCAGAGCAGCACCAGTTCTCTGGAACGCACTACCCAAAACTATCCGGGCAATCCCTGACCCACTAAACTTCAGGTATGCTCTAAAAACGCACTTCTTCAGGGAGGCATACTGTATCTCCTAAACCAAACCCCTCTTTACTCCGCCTGATAACATGCTCCCTGACCTACTGACTGCAATCCCTGCTAGTCACAACAACCCCTCCTTCAGTCATACCAATTTAGCCACTATATGGCTCAAGTCTGACCATTGTCTATGTGCATAGCACCCCTCACTCTCCACCTCGCCATACTGCGCACATCTCCAGCCCCTTTACCTTCTGTATCACCCCATTACTTGTAGTATGTAAGCTCGTTGGAGCAGGACCTTCACCCCTACTGTCTCCATCAACTGATTATTAGATGTAACCGTAGTTTTGTTCCCCCTGTCTTGTAAGCGCTGCGGAATATGTTAGCGCTATATAAATAAAGATTATTATTATTATTGAGCAAGCCTGATCTGTAGCGCTGGAACACCTACAGATTGTATCCAGGCCAACCTGTGAATAAACCCTTCTGAAGTACGAGGAGAAGGTGATGGTTTATAGAGTGACAGATACAGAATCCAAAGCAGAACCAAATTACAAACTTTAACAACTTTTGGTTATCATTCAAACCAAAACACCCCTTTAAGTATCATCCTAAGTGACTGGTTTGTTAAAAGCCATCTTTTCAATACCTTACCACAAAACTCCAGAACCTAAATCAATTTATTCCAATCAGATTACTAATATGGGTATTATATATAACACTACAAATCAATTTACAGAACATAAGCTTCACTATTACAGCATGTATACAGCCAGGAACAGATGTAATGTTAAATACATATGGAAACTAATGGGTCATGTTTGTGCTATATAATAAAAGAGGAACTAAGCATAGGTCAAGGCTTTGTTCATTCATATGTAGGAGTTTCCTTTCAGAGCCTCCATTGCAGATTCCCTTTTAACTCCAGGATGAGCTAGCGCTGCATTTAGCTCCATTTCATCCTGGAAAATGCAATAAGGCAAACCTGAAGTCGAAAAGATTCCATTAAAGCCAATGGAGTCGGTTTGGCGCCATTTGGTTCTGTCATAAGACAGATCCATTTGGGCCATGGATTCCCTTTTCCTGCTTCTATGAAGGAACAGGAAAACTGAATCCACAGCGCTGATGTGAATGAACGAGGATTCATTAAAAGCATTGCATAGCAATATATAATTAGCATACCAGTACACGAGCACCGGCGTCCACCGCTAATTGTCAGGTTGAACTTGCAAGTCCAGTTGCAGCTCAGCAAGTGGCTCTAAATCGTGAGCCATTATAGTCATCCAATAATAGCAGCTACCTTGTATTCTGTATCCCTTATTATAATGAGTCAGTTTCTATACAACAATCCAGCTGTCTGTAATATTCTTAGCAATTACATTAAGTGGTACATTATTCTTGTGTCTGCAGAACCCACTTTTTCACATCACGAATTAAGCAGGATGAGCTATGGTTTTACACTCCGCAACAACAAATATCTCCAGCATGTTTGCATGAATGGCCACTGATGAAGGAACCCTGCGTCCTCTACGACAACTGCTAAAAAAGGTTACATTCTGCCCTGCAATCAGTCTTTGTGACTAATGGAACCTCAGCAGGCTGCAACTGAGGTGGGGACAAGCAAAATGAGTCATGTAATGCCGCTGCATAAAATGGACCCGGTACGTGCTGCACAGAATAAAAGAACATTAGCGGCTCCTGATGTGAACCCATAAATGTAGGGGGTCACAGTGACATATGCTGAGAACAGAGAGATATTATGAAGCCAAAGAGAAACATTAATAGCAATTGAGATTATATCATATGTCTCTATTTATAGATATATATATATATATATATATATATATATATATATATATAATATATATATATATATATATGAGATATATCTACCCATCTATATATATTATAAAATATATTGCACACACTCCGTTTCCTTCATCCAGTCTGTCTCTGCACAGCCTCTAGTGAAGACATGTTTAACATACACGTTCAATTATTAAGGTGGAGGAGACAACTGTCCAAGGAACTGACTGCTCATTATGGTGTAATTGACCAAGACATCTTTTCGATAGATATGGATCTTTGTCTGCCTGTGAGGCATTTGTAGATTAGAGGTCGTGTTGTGGAAATCATCATAATCACTGTTCGGAAAGCCTCGCCACTCACACCCTCACCTGATTCTTGCCAGTTATTGGCAGATTCTACATTTTGCTGCCAGCTTCTGACCTCTCTCTGCAAGCGCTTGGTCTCTTCTTCAATCTCGAAAAGGCTTAACTTGGGAGTTTCAGGATCAAACTGATTGTTAATTAAAGAGCACAACATGAAATGTTAATATTGTAAAACTGAAGTAGCGAGATGTGTAAAGGCTTCAGAAGCAAAGTAATAGAGGCGATGAGCGCCCACATCTAAAAAACATATATACTGTGAAATTAGAAAATATAATTTAAAAGGGAGCTGGTCACAATTAAACAGTTAAAAGGAAGTCCGTCACTTATGTTTCATATATGAAGCTAGTCCCCTATATATAGGATATCCTAATAGATGACAGTAACTGTACCTTGTTTTTATTTTCCTGTGTACTTTCAATTACAAAAACATTGACTTTAGCATTTCTCACAGTTAGTAAAATCACTACAGAACAGTACGATGGGTGGTTGCACAACTGATCTCGTTAGGACTGTTCGTTCCATAATTGCAACACACCCCTCACCCTGATGACTGACGTTTCTGTACGCCAGTGCCGCACTTCCGGCTTCGGTGCGTGACGTCTTTGAGGCTATGGAGAGACGACCAGATGTCATTGCACATGTGCCAAAGCTGAAAGTAAAGCACAGATGCACGGCGTCTCCAGCCTAAGCTGAAGTGGTCAATAATCAGTGTGAAGGGCGGACATGCAAGTATAGATGGGGAGACAGTCCAGAAAAATTCAGATGTGAGATCACTCATCAGATGGCTCCATAGTAATTTGCATACTGCATGGGAGGTACTGAAAGCACACAAGAAAATTAAAAAGGATTAGCGTAATGTACTAAATATAGGCGACAGACTTCCTTTAATGAAAATAAAATAATAAAAAATCACTACTTGTAATTACGTACTGGTATGGATTTTGTTTTTCTTTTAAAACACAATTTTTAATCACTCTAGGTAATAAAGGCCACTTTGAAAGTATTATGCAGCTGTACAGTCAATGCGACCCGCTCAGTAGCTTCAGTGCAGTTTCTATGGAAGTACCTGGCAGAAGGATAATAAGGATTTATAAGTCTATCAAAAATATTGTAGACTGAATGTGTATTACATGGTGATCCGGTGACTAGGTGCCATGTAATACTAGATTTCTGCAGGGAAATGTGAACAGGACAGCAGCTGGACCCCTGGAATTAATTCACTGTTGGGATAGGCAGGCCATCCATTTAAATAAAACATAATTGATCCCTCTTTAAAAAGTATTTTAGGGATGAGAGCTTTCTACATGTACTGTAGTATGTGCAGTACTATTTGTTACCACACTATTAGCAAACACTTCCCACAGGAAGCTATAGAACAGCGCCCCCCCACAGCTCTATGCCAGCTAAGTCAAAACAATGAACCATATTATTGGAATTATAACCTCAGAGATTTGCCAGAATCTTTGCTAAAATGAGAAGGAAAAACTCTGTATTATTAGATTTGGTACATCCTACTTCATGAAAATATGTGCCAGTGATTGGCAGCCCTGGGCATTATGACAACCCACCAGGGGTGCCACCACACTCCAACACTCCAGATGGGTTGCACACAACAATTCTGTTTGTATCTAGCAGACGCTCTGCACATACAGTACACAATGTCCTGCTGCTACCTTAGCTTTCATTACAGCTGCTCCTGCACCTTGTTCTTGCACCCGTCCGTACTTCTCCTCCCTTATCTAAACTTCCTAAATTACCAGGAAACTGTCTCACCTGCATGGAATACAAATGTAAAAATAAAAAATATTTCCAAACATAGGAAAACATGGCCACTTTCCACCAAAAACAGTGCCACATCTGTCCACAGGTTACATGTGGTATTGCAACTCAGTTTTATTACCTTCCACAGAGTTGAGCTGCAATACCAGCAAAACCGATGGCCAGTTGTGGCACCAATTCTAAAAGAAAACTGCCATGCTTTTCTAATCCGGTCAAATCCCTTCAATGTATATTAAATGGGTTTTACCACTAAAGAGAATTATCCCTTATCATAAATGTCTAATTGCTGGAGGTTCAACCGCCAAGACCCCCAGTAATCCCAGACATTTTGCCTGTGAATGCCCCATGTAAATGGAGAGGTCGAGCGCATGCACCGCACTGTTCCATTCACTTTTATGGGACAAGCGGAGATTGATGCGCTCAGCATTCTCCCTCCATCCCATAAAAGTGAATGGAGTGGCCATGCATGCGCAGCACCAGCCTATTCACATGGGGCACCATCATTATAATCACTTGGGGTCCCAGCAGTCAGACCCTCAGCAATCAAGCATGTATCCTCTATCCAGTGGGTGGGAGAACTCCTTTAACTATACTTGTCAATATTACGCTCACTAATAATTATACCGTAAGGCCTCATGTCCGCGGGGAAAATCAGGCCCGCTACGGATTCTCCATGGATAATCTGCAGCGGGTCCCTCCTGCCCCGCGGATATGAGCGCTTAAAATCGGAATTTAAAAGAATTAACTCACCCGCAGCGGGCCGGGAAGGTGTTCTCTTCCTCACGGCCGGCGGATGAACTCGTCACGCCGGCGGCACGTCTCCAACGTGCCGCGCGCATGCGCCGGGCACATCCGCCGAGCCGAAGCAAGAAAGATCCGGCCATGAGGAAGAGAAGACCTTCCCGGCCCGCTGCGGGTGAGTTAATTCTTTTAATTTCCTATTTTAGGTCTCCCGCGGATCCGGACGGCTTCCATAGGCTTCAATAGAAGCCCGCGGGAGACCCGCACGAAAATGGAGCATGGTCCAGATTTTTTCATGCTCCATTTTTTTTTTAAATCCCTTTTATTGACCATCCGCGGGTATTTATCGGGTGGTCAATGCATCCCTATGGGATGCGGATCCGCGGGCAGGAGAAGAGTTAAAATCCGCTGCGGATTTTAATTCTTCTTTTGCCCGAGGACATGAGGCCTAATAGTATCAATATGTAAAAATAAACATAGCGCTCAAACATTGATTTCAGTCAACAAAGAGAGAATTCTCATGCACAGTCATACTGAGTAAGAACACAGCATTTAACCTGTGCCAAAGCTTGCAAATATTACCATAAATGAATGTAATGTGATGTAGATACAAACACAGTCACACAGTCGCCCCATTGCCTTAAAAAGCATCTATTTCTGCAGGGAACTTCACGCATTTCATTTAAAAGGCAAGTCTCACAGCTGGGACCACAGGATGGGGCTTGTGATATACATCTATTCCAGAACCTCAGTACATTTTACAATGGTCTATTCTCTAAGGACCATTGGACAGGGCCTTTACGTCACCCAGCAGGAACAGGATACGGTTGTTTGCAGCTTCTGTAAAAATGAAGGTCTGGAAGCAGGAAGATTGTCTTGAATGGCATAGAACTTCTCCCATAATCTATGAAAGACAGGAAAAAAAACCAGTATGGTTATCTCAGTATGGAACTGCCAAACCCAATTTCCTCAGAGCCTCTTATTACACGCAACATAAAGGACTTTAATACTGTAAGAAGTGTAATTTACACTATATATGTTGGCATGTAAAAAAAAAAAAAACACATAAAAGGGCAGGGCCGATACAGAAACTACACTAAACCTGCAGCCGTGTCAGAAGATTAAAGAACGAATCTAAGTAAAATAAAAAAGCCACAGCTTCTTGACTGTTAAAAAAAAAGTCATTTCTAAGCAATGCATCTGTTCCATGTCTTAATGGGGTTGTTTCAGGACAGACATGGATGACATAATGCTAGGATATCTTATCAATGTCCAAGCGGCGGGGGCAGTTGCTAGAACAAGTGGCAGTGCCGCTAGCAAAGTGACCTATTATAGTCAAAGCCAGATGCCCGCCGATCAGATACTGATGGGTTAGCGCAGAGATACACCATCAATACCTGTCTTGAGACAACCCCTTCAAGTTTGTACTCCTCTTGTTTGTGTGCCGATATGTAAAATCTGGTCATCTGTCTGTTTATGTACTCTCCAATTTATAAAGTGTTGTGAAATATGTTGGTTCTATATAAATAAAGATTATTATGCAACAAGACAATGACCCAAAGCACGATAGTACATCAGCTAAGGAGCGGTCGATAAAGATTTGTGTGTTGGAATAGCTAATGTCTCATTTAGATGGGACGAAAAGTCGTCTAAACCAGGGGTCCCCAACTCCAGTCCTCAGGGACCACCAACAGGTCATGTTTTCAGGATATCCTATAGCAAGAACACCTGTGGCAATGTCTGAGGCACTGATGATACTTACATCACCTGTGCAACACTGAGGAAATCCTGAAAACATGACCTGTTGGCGGTCCCTGAGGAATGGAGTTGGGGAACACTGGTCTAAACGACTGCACAAGCGCTGACGTCACCGCTAAGGTCATTAGCACTCGTTCAGAGCATTTAGACAGGCAGATCACAGCTGGCTTCTAGCGCAGCGCTTCACATTTTATGTGAAGTGCTGAAGGTTTACACTCATGAGAAGTCAGCGACCATTTTCATGCTGGTGAAAAGTGAGTGAGCAATAAACTGTAAACGAATAGTGCATGATGGCTGTGCATTTAGATGTGTCGATTATTGCGCAAATTTGTTAGTTGGATGAATTTTGTGCGATAATCGTCCAGTGTAAATGGCCCTTAAGTCACCGAGCCCTGACCATAATCCTATGAAGAGGCTGTGACATGACCAGAAGACTGCTGTACACATATGACAGCCAGAAGTACTAATTAAACAGAAACACATTTGCAGGGAAGAATGATCCCAAATTCCTCCATAACATCGAGTAAATCTTATTTGCAGCTACATGAAATGCTTAGTGCAGAGGATTGCTGCGAATAGGAGATCTACAGGTTATTAAACTTAAAGGTTCACTTATTTTTTTTCCCAGCGCTTAGCACGATTACTTAATGTGCTCCAGAAATTACATTAACGGTGCCAACTGCTTGTGTGTTATTACTTTAGTTAGATTGTGTTTGTCTATAATTGTGACTACGGTCCAATGCCCACTGACAGATTATCGCTGTGGAATTCGTGGCCAGACACCCGCCGCAAATTCCAAAGCAATGTCCGTCTATAGCATGCCATGTTCAAAGATTCTTCCATGCCACCAGTGGAAACCAACTGCAATTTTCCGCTTGCAGGGAAGAATCGCAGCATGCTCTATTTTGTGCAGAAAATCGCACAGACGGCTTCCATTGCAGTCAATCGAAGCAGTCCGATCTGCGGCGATTCCAAAATGTTAATTAAAGTTGCCGAGAATCCGCGTCATCGCCGGCAGCGTCATGCCATGCACTGCGCATGCGTTCCAGCCAAGACACTCACGGACAGGTGACTAAAGGTTTTCTGGCTGGCACCAGGTCTGTTTCCGCTGCGAGATTTCGTAGTCGGAATCTGACCCGGCAGTGGACATGAGGCCTTACAGTAGGTAAGATTCAGACCACATTTTATTAGTAATCAATGCAGAGATATGTGCAATTACAAAGGGTTCACTTGCTGTTTCTTACAAGTGTATTCATAGTGTGGCAAATACACACAAGATTTTGGCTCACCTGTTGCTCTTCATATATACCTGCTGATATTCTACTGGCAGTTTCAGGGTTGCTCTGTGGGAAGTGGAAAAAAAAATAGCCCACCATTACAAAAGGTGTCTCTCAAAACAGCAACGTCTAAATGTGAGTGACACATTCATGATCATTAAAAGGAAAAAAAAGCAGAAGAGGGAGTTATCCACATTGCCCGTGTGGATAACTCTTTCCTTAAGAAGCCTTATGAGACTCCTACCTCATAAACAGTACAGAATAAGTAAAAATAACCTCACCCATTTTCTTTCAAAGTAGAAGGTTTCTGTGGTGGCACACTCTCTGAATATGACATTTTGGACAGTGGAGATACCGGTCCTGCCAATATACTGCATGGTTGGGTGGTGCTCGTCTTCGTCTCCAGCTGCTTGCCTTCACCACCGTTACCCTTTTTATGAGCTGGAGGCTCCAACAAAGGCGTTGATCGTGTAGACTTACTACTAGAGGTTCCTTGCCTAGGCCTCTGAATCCTTCTGTCTGGAGCAGTTTTGTACGGAGGGTTCAACTGGTAGGTCACAGGCTTTGTTCCTTTCTGTGCAAGTGTAGTTAAAGCTTTAATTGGCTTTTCTTTTGCCACTGGACAAGAAGAGGATGTCTGTTCACAAGTTGGAGTTTTATTTACAGGTGAGTCTGTCTTGCTGGTTTGCCTAACTCTTAAGGCTTTCTCCAAAGCTTTGTTCAGGAGTTCCACCTCCTGTAGATCCTTCTGTGAGGGTTGGATGTCTACCAAGAAGAGAAATAAGCCTATGCTATAATAATCATCTACGACAAGAATCATGGCACGTGCAGCACTACATACCAGTAGGTCATAGACTCACTTAAACTGGCACTGGGTGAGAACCATATCACAAGGTACAAAGCAATATTCTTCCCTACATGAACAAGCAATCACAAATGTTAGGCTACAGCTGTATCCTCTATTGGTAAAGACAGTGTGGTTCCGATATTGTAATGGAATGAGTGATGGGTTGCACATGGAACACAAGTAAAGTGGGATAAACAAGTCATGCTGACGGCAAACTTTTTATGGTAGATAAAGGTTAAAAACAGAAGTCTCACTGCATTTCGGGACCACACTGGTGTCTTCATCCGCTGACAGATCATGATGAAAGGACCGTTTTGGTCCCACGTAGCTATCATAAGGTGGTTTTAATTGCATTATGAACAGCTTCCTCTCCCATACACCTTTAACAACTGTTGGGCGAACGATCATTTGTTCAACAGCTGCCTTCCCTGGCTACACCATACACATGAATGTTCGGCTCAGTCAAGTGTTCGCATGATTAGGGAGGTAAGCCACAGCCAGACAGCTCTGGCGACTTATCTACTGGGGGATGAAAAGATCAGGCACTGAAATTCATAGTCCTCAATCCTTCTTTACCCCAACATCATCTGTCGGGGGGAAAGTTGAGCCGCCTCCATATACATCAGAGAATTGGTTTCAGCCAACAAAACTCTAAGGGCTCCCACTCACTTGCGTTTTTTTTAACGCGAATGTCAATGGGACTTTCTAATGTTAAAAACGCATCGCACAAAAATCGCAAAGCGCGAACTTGCGATGCGCTTTTAACATTAGAAAGTCCCATTTACATTCGCGTTAAAAAAACCGCAAGTGAGTGGGAGCCCTAATGGGTATGAGAGTGTCTCAACTTTCACTTTTAAATAATCTACTGTATAGGGGTTCCTTGTAAACGGTCACTTCTTGTACTTCAGCAATAAAATAACTGACAAATAAGATGTCCGAGGCACGTAAGTTTTAGAAATGTACAACACAGGAAACGTCGTCTCAATTCCATCAGGCTTCCTGGGGTAAAGTTTCAGTTGCACATTGTGTATCTATTACCAAAAGAGCTTTTAAGAAAAGGTAATTCAAGGGTAAGATGTAAAAGATACTAGACCGTAATAACCCACATCAATCAACACATCCTCCTTCACATACTACTTCCAGCAACCGAAAAAATGAACATTGTCGATTCCAACCCACAGCTTTCACAATGTAGTAAAGCTATTAAAAGCTCAAATGAGTTCCTGTATGCATAGATTCTTTACCACCAACTCCTAAGAAAAGGAACAGTAGTCATGTAGGCTATAGAACAATTACAATCCCACAGGGAAATACTCGAACATCACAGAATTCTTGTCTACAACTTATTTTTGGCAATATTTGCTATAATGTGCTGGTTCTGTACTAAGCGACAGATGTTTTTCTCCATTCACAGTCAGTTAAATTTATATTTAAATTGCATAATTTGATACTTAATTTCCCCTCTCAGCCAACAACATGCTTATTTAAGTGATGGACGCGCATAAAAATGTCGCAGTGGTCTTGCATCCCCCTGTGAAGCCTTTCCCTTCAAAAGCACAGCAGATTGTGCTACAAAACTGTTCTAAACAGGAAAAATGTTTTCATTGCCTGCCATGTTGCAGATACACTACAGCAGCAGCCGAGTCGCTCTGACTATAAGATTGCTAGCTTACATTGCGCTTGTCACTCCTGCTCTTTCCCACAGAGAAAGATTGCTTGTTTGAATAGGTGCCAATGCTGCTGTGATCACAGGACTTTCTTAGCCAACAAGTTCTTTCTACAGACACACAGAACAGCTTGTAATTCCCTGCCTGGATAAGACATTCATATTAATTTTAGCCATTTTCATATCTCTAATCAGCAGGGAGGAAGTAAAGGGCTGCAGTAATTTAGGTCTCCTCCTATTCTATCCATATTAAAATAAATGAAGCGTGCAGGCTGCAAATGAATTACGTTAATAAACAGCTTTTAACTGGATCACTAGAGGTATGCTATAGGCTGTATTCACACAAGGCCGTTTGGGTGCAGTTTGCATGTGTGAATACAGCCTTAAGAAAGGGAGAATAGTGCTGATGAAGACACGCAGCTAGTGAACACCTACATATTCATGATATAAATGACTGCACCCTCCATTTACCGCACTGAGGCATTCTAGTACCAGGCAGATGTATTCGAGAGAATTCTAATACCACTTGAAAAGATAATTAGAGCTTTCAGAGGGCAACTCTGGCTGCTAGTATGTAAACAGAGCGAAAACAATACTAGCTGGAATAAACTGAATTACAAAATGAATTATGCTCAGCCGTAAAATTAGAACATTCATTTTGATTAAAGCTAATCATTTTCCAGACAAATGACTATAAATAGAAAGCAGAATATCACTTCTTCTGCTCACAAAGCGGGTGAAGAGAACTCATCACCGAGCAGGGAATTAGCATACATTAGCTTGCTCTAATCTAAACACGTATTATAGAGCCTGTCCGTGAGATGGTTCCCATTGTGAGGGATTCCAATCTTCTCAATGCAATATTGTGAAGTTCTCCTGAAATTAAATGGATTTAAATAGCCTTTCAGGAAGGGGAAGGATACCCTGCTGCTTTACTTTAAGTCAAATGTCAATCTCGGTATTATAGTAATAAACCTGAGATGTTTAACCCTATTGTCTCCACAGTCAGAAGGATGAAGCTTTCAGACTGAGTTCCAATTAAAAGGGTTTGTCCAAAATCCACATCATTTCAGTGTTAAAATTTACACCGTTGACGCGGATCCATGACTTCTAATAAAAGAGTGAAATCAGCTATGGATCCGCACCAAACCCTGCATCAAAATCCGCACCGATGATGTTGATTTGAAATTGAAGATAAGGCTGATTTTGGTGCGGATTTTCAGCTATGGAAAATTTGCACCATTTCTGGTATGTGTGAACATACCCTAAAAGGATTCTATCACCAGTAGCATGCTGCCCAAACCCTAGGTAGAGTGAACCAAGGACAGGTATGCACATTACCCCCTTGCTTTATTCTTAAATGCTGCGGCATTTCAGACTAAATATATATCACTCAATTAAAAAAAAAAAAAGAAAGAAAGAAACCCCCAGCATTTAAGCACCTTGTAGTTGCAATGATCTGGGCGATAAGGGAGCGTTTATGAGAACATATTAGGTGAACGTCACCTAATGTGATTAGTTTGAATAGAAGGTCGGAGCTCAATACCATAATCAGTCCTAAAGTACATTCTTCCATAAGATCTAAAAGTGGTTTCTAGAACGCTGCCAATAGTCATCATGGCAGTTGAAGCCATAAACCTCAGGCTATCATTTCCTTCTAGTGACAATATAAGGGAAGCGTTAAACTGTATCATCACTAGCGAAAACCACTAACTCCCCATTAACATTAACGCCCTTCGAAACCTTTCACCTAAATTGCCCTCATGCTAGAGGTCTTATCTCCCACCAAGTCTACGCCAGATTAGTCCACTCTTCTTATCGCACTCAATTATCATATATTTCCCACTGGGAAACAGATATTGGAGACACACACAACAAAGATGATTGATTTCCAGATTTGAGACCAAATACAAAGAGCAACCGCAATATACTTATGTTAGAAAGCTCCTTTAAAGTGATACTCCGCTGGTAACTAGTTCCTACCACAATAGCCCATGCTGTACCGAGATACACCTGGAAATGCTTTCGGGCCTGTCAACCTCCGACACACATTTGGTGGTCTTGTCCCCGAGTCAAACGACTGGATAAGAGTACACTCATTAGTACTCAGTTAAAATCGGCAATATATTTGAAAAAAATCCATGGGAGGCCTAATTTAATAAAAAAAATTGCAAATATTCCTCCAGAATCAAGAAGATTGATCTCTTTCTTCTTCCTAGCAACTAACAGACAATTGCCCAGTCTTGAAAGAAGGTCTCCTTGGAATTTTCAGAAATAAATAGGCCATTAAACTGGTACTTAATAAAACGAAAAACTGACAATAATAATCCTTGACCACCACAAGGCATTTCTTAGGGACTATAATATGTAATATTGTATCACTCAAGAAAGGCGTCCAGGCCCCTATTGAACTGTTTTAGTGAATTCACCATCACCACGTCCTCAGGCAGAGAGGCCTATAGTCTCACTGCTCTTACAGTAAAGAACCCCCTTCTATTTTGGTGCAGAAACCTTCTTTCCTCTAGACATTCAGGGCGCCCCTTGTTACAATCCTAGGTAAAGATGATGGTCTCTGTATTGTCCCCTGATATATTTATACATAGTTATTAGGTCGGCCCTCAGTCATCTTTTTTCTAAACTAAACACCAAATTTGATAACCTCTCTGGGTATTGTAGCCCGCCCATTCCATTTATTACTTTAGTTGCCCGTCTTTGTACCTGCTCAAGCTCTGGTATGTCCTTCTTGGGTTTAGGTGCCCAAAACTGTCCACAATATTCCACGTGTGGTCTGACCAGTGACTTGTTAAGAGGAAGAACAATGTTCTTGTCATGTACCCTAGACCTCTTTTGATGACCCCCATGATCCTATTTGCCTTGGCAGCAGCTGCCCAACACTAGTTGCTCCAGTTGAGTTTAGGGTAAATTAAAATGGTGGCCTATAGAAAACCCCTATGAGGATTTTATTATTTTTTCCTTCCATTTATCTCTACCCATAGAGACTCCACTTGTTAATTTCCCTCACATATATCTTCACGTAGTGTGGGCTTTAAACAGGACTTTACATAAAGACAAATCCCTCCTCCTCCCCATTTTTTGGATCCCTTCAAAACAAACCCTGCAAGTTAACCACCAAGACACAGCTTTCATCCAACCAGGTCTCAGTTATCCCCACTATGTGATAGTTTTCCTCAGACATTACTACTTCCAGTTCATCAACCTTATAGGTCAGACTACTAGCATTAGTCAACAGACAGTTTAAAAAGTTTGGGCTATTTTTTATTTTAAAGGGGTGGTCTCGCGAAACAAAGTGGGGTTATACACTTCTGTATGGCCATATTAATGCACTTTGTAATGTACATCGTGCATTAAATATGAGCCATACAAAAGTTATTCCACTTACCTGCTCCGTTGCTAGCGTCCTCGTCTCCATGGTTCCGTCTAAATTCGCCGGCAGCTTGCTTTTTTAGACGCGCTTGCGCAGTCCGGTCTTCTCCATTCAGCACGAGCCGCTTCAGTATCTGTTAGAGGAAGGTGCAGAGCTGCCGAGCTGTCCGGAGAAGCCGCCCAGCTGTCCCGCCGTCCAGCTGTCCTGGTAAGTGATGGGTCGGGGGGGCTGTCGCTGCGCCGGGGGAACTAGCGCTGGGCCGGGGGTGGCTGTCGCTAGGCCGGGGGGGCTGTCGCTGCGCCAGGGGAACTAGCGCTGGGCCGGGGGGGGGCTGTCGCTAGGCCGGGGGGGCTGTCGCTGCGCCGGGGGAACTAGCGCTGGGCCGGGGGGGGGGGGCTGTCGCTAGGCCGGGGGGGGCTGTCGCTAGGCCGGGGGGGGGGCTGTCGCTAGGCCGGGGGGGGGGGGGGGCTGTCGCTAGGCCGGGGGGGGGGGGGGGGGGCTGTCGCTAGGCCGGGGGGGGGGGGGGGCTGTCGCTAGGCCGGGGGGGGGGGGGGGCTGTCGCTAGGCCGGGGGGGGGGGGGGGGGGCTGTCGCTAGGCCGGGGGGGGGGCTGTCGCTAGGCCGGGGGGAGGGGGCTGTCGCTAGGCCGGGGGGGGGGGCTGTCGCTAGGCCGGGGGGGGCTGTCGCTGTGATGGGGGGGGGGGGGGGCTGCGCCGGTTACCTTCTGCTTGGCGGTGGGTGACAGGTCGGCCATGTTCATTCCTGGGGTCCGGTCGGCGGCGGGGCGTCTGATTGCCATGGAGACAGAGCTGGTAGCGTCTCGGGAGCGCGCACGTCAGGCTACAGCAAGCGAAGGGAAAAGAGCTGGCGGCCATCTTGGGGAAAAGTTTTATAAGTTGCTGAAATGCTGGAACGGTAAGTAGAAACCAGCTAGGAAAGTAATTTACAGGGGTAATTAGTAATGTATGTTTAATTAGGGGGACTGGGCAAAAAAAAAAAATTCACTGCTTCCTCGAGACATCTCCTTTAAGTGTATTCCTATTAAATGTTCTGCCAGTTTTAACTGTACCAACCCCTCCTACCGCTCCATCCCCATTTTCATTACTTAGTCCTACATCTCACTCTCTTCCCATCTGTGTCTCCAGTGTCCCCCTACTTAGTCCCTACTTTAAACACTCTTCCAACCTTCTAGCCATCTTCTCCCCCCAGCACAGCTGCACTATCCCTGAGATGCAGCCCATCCCTAAGGTAGAACCAGTAGCCAACAGCTTAATCATGTGGTGATGAGATCTCATCCTTGCTTTCAGTTTCTGTCCTGTTTCTCCAACATAAAGGCCCCCAACAGGACATTTACTGCACATGATCAGGTACACAACATTGGACGTGGAACATGTGAATGGCCCTGGGATCTTATAGTCCTGCTGTGTGTTGGGGATTTGTATCCTGTCCGCAGTCAGTATATGTGAGCAGGTCTTGCAGCTTCTTACATTACAGGGATAAGTTCCTTTTTGTGTGTCTGCTGTTGCAGAATTCCTTTTAAGTGCGAACCAATCACATCCATATCTGTGCCTTGTCATAAGTATGTGTTATAAGTGTATATAAAAAGCCATGCCTCTTCAGATCTAATCCATTTAAGCCTGAAGAAGAGCCCTGCGTTGGTTCAGAAGCTCGCTATTACATCATGTATTTTTGTTACCCATTAAAAGGTATCATATCTACAAGATTACTTGGTTTCTCTTGCTGGGAACAATCACATTTTACTCTACTGGCTAAAACGGTACCAAACCTTTGTTTTCATTATATTAAATGTAACAATATATGCGCTTTTAAATATAACTAAGTAATCCCCCAATTTACCCTCCCCAGCACAATGTATTAAACTGTAGGAAAGACAAATATACATCTGTAATTAGACATCATCACAGTGTAATGAATGGAGCAGGTGGGCACAGCTGGCGACATCACTCACCAACATCTGGCTGCTTACCAACTCTGAAGCGGTGAGCCAGAAAAGAAGCCCAGAGCCATTGAGAAGAAAGGTTATCCAAGTGTTATTTTTGCAAGTTATTTTTGTTTGTTTTTAACTCTATCACAGTTTAAACTACATCAGGGCAGAGGAAGCAAGATCATTGCCCAGTTAAGGATCTTGAGATCTGTATTAATGAGATAACCCCAGTCTAAGAGTGTGTGCACATGGCAGAGTGCAACTCACATTTTTCCACATGCATTCTGTATGTAAAAGTGCAGCAGAAAACCACATTTAAGCCATGTATTTCTGCTGCAATCACGTGTGGATTTAGCCCGGTCAAAGGGCAACATCCGTATGCGGAATTTGTAACACAATTCCGTGTTAAGAAATGACATGTCACTTCTTTAAGGCGGCTGCGCACCGGAAACTGAATATATTGATTTTGCCTATTCACAGGATTAAATCCGTGTGTTGATCCACAGCAAAATATGCAGTTCAACAGCGGATTTTAGCAGCAGTTTTAGAAGAACCTGCACAAAAAAATAAATAAATCAACATTGAATTCCACTATCTGCACATACCCTAAAGTCCTACTGCAGCATAAGCAGCTTATGGAGAGAGATCCCCCTTTGAGCCAGAACAGAGTGCCACTTTGTATAATGGCTTCCTCTCTGGTTCTGGTCCATCCATGTATGATGCTGAATGGCACCCATGTAAAGCTACTGCTGATCAGTAAAAGTTTGAGAAAGACGAATCTGTGCTGATCAGCTAATCCCCATGCTGGGATCGTGTTCATGAACTTCATCCAAAACTGTATACTTTCACCTAAGTGTTTTGATATGCAGATAGAATCATAAATCAAATACTATAGTAGAAGCTGTAGTTGTGTAACTTTATTTCTCTTTTTTAGGGCTCATGCCCACGACAGTCGCGGAGATACGACTGCAGATTTACGCCGCGGGAGTACCACAGTGGTAAACATAACGTGCCCGCTGGTGATCACAGAAAAACGAGTGTTTTTCCACGGTCTCCATTAATACTATATTAATGGAGACCTCCTGTGGCATAAATCCACGGAAAATAAAACATGTGCATTTTTTTTTACCACTCGCGTAAATCCGTAGTAAAATTCCGCATGTCGGCATTGGCTGGCAGAAAAGCTGTTAGGTTCAACAGAACCTAAGAGCTGTGGAATTCCACCGCGGAACCTGCAGTACAAATCCGTTCGTGGCCATTTGGCCTTACACAAAACGTTTAGATTCGTTTGTGCAGTCCAGTTTTAAAAGAAAAACTACATCAGAAAGTGCAGCCATACTGGTTGTCACCTTGGAACTAAGGATCTTAGCAAGCCAGTGTTAAATTGTCATTTTCTAACTGATAGATCATGCGAGAAAACAACAACAGGTGGTTGTCAGCAAAATCTGATTCCTTGACGTTTAGCAAGTGGCAGCTGCAGACGAAAACCTTGCAAATATATGTGAGGCTATGTTCACAGTGTTTTTTAATCCGTTGAAGGTTTCTTCTTGCGTTTTGGTCTTTTATGTTGAGAAGGGCATGCAGATGGACACCTGGACGAAGGTTTCTAATTAACTACGTTTCCGTCCTTGTCAGTCTTTTTTTTTTAGCTAGGCAGAAACCTTGTGAAATGAAGACCCAAGAGTTCTTCAATGCACACATTAAATCCTTTGTTTCCATCTTCATGCTGTTCCAGGCATAAGAGATGGAAACCCAAGACTGAATCGTGCTGGCTGAAAAAAATGCTATGTGAAAGTAGAACAAAGTGTAAACCGGACTTTAGGAATCTATTTTATAACAATGCATTCACCTACTGACTGGTTCAGAATAGCAGGAGCATGTCGGGCATCGGTGCATTGTGAATGACATGGAGGTTAGCCAAGCCATATCACTTGTAGTACAGTTTTACGCAGAATACATTTATGGTGGTACTTTTACAATTACAGAGTAGATGTGCTGAAACAGAATTGAGAGAATGAGTTAATAGGCTATAATTTCTAACATAATAACAAATAATGTACCTTGAGACTCGCTTGCTACATCATCCGGCTTCCCGGGCTCACAGCTGTCAGCATGCCTATTGAAAGAAAAAAAATAAAAAATTGTAAGCGCCATTGCCTGAATATTTTTAAGGATGTATTCAGATGGGGCAGAGGTGCCATTCATCCACATAAAAACCACACCAGAAAAACACATGCAACCACATTAAAGTGCCGGTAGATCATGGTAAAACCGCATGCGCTATATCTCAACATGACAAGCACTTTTCACAAGAAAGTTCCCGAGACAATCAGCTGATCACTGAAGGCCTAGGTCTTAAGAACCCCAGAAATCCACATTTATAGCTGGGAAAAGTGGTGGCCATAACATATTCTCTCTGCAGCCACCAGTACAGGGAAAATGTAGTAATAAGGCTGGGTTCACACTGCATTTGAGACGTTGGCTGTTTTCGTTGTGGGGTTCCATATGAAAACCCAGAATCAGTATTCAGAATGAAACAATCATGAACCATGGACTTTAATAATGCAAACTCACCAAAGAAGCAAACTTGACTGGTTTCCATTTGTGTCCTCCTAGTTTGGAGAACAGAATAGCATAGTCTATTAGGAAACCATATAAAATTAAACCAAAGTTTGCATCTATGGTCTGTGTTGGCATCATCAGTGGCATTCATTGTTTCTGTTTGAATACAGTTTGGGGGTATTTAAACTAAACCCCCATGACAGTCCTGAATGCAATGTGTACCCGGTCTTATATATTGTCCATACAGAGTATTCTCAGCCTCTCCTCTACTGACTTTCCACACTGGCTAGTAGAGTAGGGGACTTTATACATGTATTCCTTTAAGAAAGTCACAGTTTTTAATTACTGATACATATTTCCATTTTATTACCTGTCCAAAAATGCTGCTATATCCAGTAGAAAACAGCTAAATCATTTAGGGGCAAGTCACACTGCAAGAGTCTGCCATATGTATCTGCACTATAGATGTAACATATGATTGATGAGGCATCTCTAACGTGCAGACACCCAGTAGATCCTTCTTAAAGGGAACTCATCAGATATGAGGGCAGCATAAAGTAGTGACAGACATACTGATTCCAGCAGTGTCATTTATGGAGCAAAGTTTAGAAGTTTTCATGCATATACATCAACTATCAGCTTCCTGCTTAAGATAGGTCCGGCTCCTGCGTCTCCCTCGAAGACATTGGACTGGCACATTTTTAAGCCGCCGGTAACCTCGCCCACATGCCTTGATGGACGTTTTTCTGGCTATTAGGCTACATGCACACAAGCACGAATATCAACTCTATTCTTTTGAGTGGAGTTATTCAAATAAACAATGTTTTCCTTCACAATATTGCTGCTAGGTTAAAAATCATTGCCTGTTCTATTTTTTGGCGTTTTTTTTGGAACGCCTCGCCCATTGTTTTTAATGGGACCTCTAAAGACATCACATGGTACTTGCATACCGTGCAATGTGATGTTTCCTATTGAAAACAATGAGAAACACTTGAGATCCTCTGACGAGTGTGAAACATGTGCCTAAGGATCGCAATTTCACAGAAGTGATGTGAGGCGTTTTTGAATGAAAAGCGTGATATCGGGGCAAGTTTTTTGTGCATGTTGCCTTACACTGCATACTGAAGAAAATGTCCCAGACTAAACCCTGGATCACCAACCCTTCTCAAGTAATCAGTGACTATAACATGTCCAGGCACCTCTTAAACTCTTATCAAATTAGTCATCACCACGTCAGGGAGAGAGTGCCATGGTTGCACTGCTCTTACAGTAAAGAACCGCCTTTTACATCGGTCTAGAAACAGTCTTTCATTTAGATATAGAGAATGCCTCCTTGTTACAGTCACAGTCCTGGGTATAACAGATGATGGGAGAGATCCCTGTATTGTGCCCTGATATATTTACACATAGCTATTAGGTCTCCCCTCAGCCGTCATTTTTCTAAATTAAATTACCCAAATGTTGATGACCTCTCTGCGTATTGTAGTCCGCCCATTCCATTTATTACTTTAGATGCCTTTATACCCTCTCAAGCTCTGATATGTCCTTCTTGAATACCGGTGCCCAAAACTGTACACAATATTCCATATCTGGTCTGACCGGTGACTTGTAAAGAGGAAGAACAATGTTCTCCTCATGTGCCCCTAGACCATTTGATGAACCCCATGATCCTATTTGCCTTGGCAGCTGCTGCCTGACACTGGTTGCTCCAGTTAAGTTTACATTTAACTAAAATCTCGATTTCTTTTCCATGTTAGCGTTACCCAGTGGTTTCCCATTTAGTATATAACTTGATAGCTTATGTGATAACTAACAAAATTGCAAATTGCTTTATTTACCTAAAATGTTTTGGTGCTGAAAAATTACTTAAGTGTTGGCCACTAGGAGGCCCCCATCTTTCTAATCTGCTATCCACTCATGTTGTTAAATGATGCCCATCTTTAATTAAAAAAATAACAAGGCAGAGAACAGAAAGAGAAGAAGGACAATGACTCCTGCTGCCCATAGAAGTCTATGGAGGAAGATAAGCACAGAACTTAACTGGTGAATGATTAACAACTAATGAAATCATATTTACACTGCTCGGTACTGCTGAAGTGCCTGTCCTACAAGCTATAATGATTTACATGAGTTGTAGAGAGGTAGGGAGTGCACAGTATATGGAAAACATTACAGATCCTCCCACCAGCTCAGAGACAACTGAAAATCACACAACAGCATGCAGAAGGAAAAAATGAGGTAATGACATTTCTCAGGTACAAATGGCAGTTTATTCTGAAAGTCCAGGTATGCTTTAAAGGGGGGTAGTTTGGATAGGTCATCAGTAGTTGATGGATGGGCGTCAACCGTTCGAGACCCCATCCTTCAGCTGATCATCCAGCCTGCAGCTAGACATTGCCATCAATGGTCAAAGGGGGCAGGGGGAGTGTGGTTTCACTCCCATTTAAATCAATGGAAGCACTGCGCTGCTTCCTACTCCTCTCATGGTCGGGACGTCACGTTGTGTCCTGAGAAGTGTAGGAGAAGTGCGGCGCTCCCCCCTGCTTCCTCTAATCATTGATGACAAAGTGAGCGGGCCAGACGATCAGTTGATGGACAGGGGTCCAGAGTGCGCGGACCCTCGTCCATCAAATACTGAAGACCTATCCAGGGTCATCGGTTAAAAAAACAAAAAACTGGATTACTCCTTTAAAGAAAACAACACCACTCTAAGATGTACCAGTTGTCTAGAAGTGCCCGCCAATGCCTAAGCTGTTCTTCAAGTTCCTTCTCTTCTTCTTTGCACCTAAGAAGAGCCGCATTCAGCAGGGGCAGCAGCCTGTGAGAGGAGAGATAATAGGACAAGAATGAAGATTGCAGATAGACATACTGTATGAGAAACAGATGTATGTGCGTAAGGAAAATGAAAAAATAAATAAATAAAAAAAACAACAGATATATTCTTTTTGACATTTTAGCGGCCTAAATACAATTCAAGACTGACGGTAAGTGTTACAGTGACAGTACCTGTGAAAGCAGGAGGAAGACAACATCATTACATCATATGATCCAGTGACGAATTTCCGGCTTGTGTCACCTGCTGAAAGAAATATAGATGAACACAAAGCTGAATATGCAAAGTAAATTTAAAGGGAACCTGTCATCACCTATGAGCACCATAAACTAAGTTACGGTGTTCATGGAGTAGGTCCTGAGTAGTCCAGGGATGTCCTGTTTATACTTACCCCAACTCTTCAAACCTGTCCTGTCACCCGTGGAAATTGGTGTGTGGACAGTACAGCGGACTCATCTCGCGCTCCTATTGTTCTCTATGGGAGTTTGCATGCACAGCCTACGGAGAGGAGTCCCCTGCACTGTCTGCGCGCCAACTTTCAGGTGTGACAGCATTGGAACGGGGAGTACATCCTCTGGCTCCTCGAGACCTGCCCTATGAGCATCATAACTTAGTTTATCTCCATCCATCCCATAGAAGTGAAGTGGTGCACACAGACAGGAGCATTCGGGGGCGCTGTTCTCAGGATTACAGATGGGACCATCACCTATTCTGTGGATAGGGTGTGTTAGATCATATTTTCTCCAGCAGGCTTCGGGGTATTTCTGTAGCTTCCAAATTGTATAGTGTGCACACATCATCGACCAGATCAGACACAAATGCTGGTCTAAACCGGGAGAGTCTCTACCTAAATGTATAGAGTCTCAGGCTTTTATTATAACACATGATAACCGCCCTTTAATGGGCGTGCAACAGATTACATCAGTAACATATAAGATTCTCATTTGTCGGATGATATAGAACCCCCGCCTCCCTCTCCCCACACCTCTCTCAAGTCCAATGTAGCTTGGACTTTGTCCTAGCTGAAGGAATTTCTGTGTTCGTGACAAGTCATTGTTTGAGAGGTCTCTGTGTTATTTAAGAAGTTTCTGTGTGGGGGCAGGGCTGGGGAAACATCCAAGATGAACACAAGCAATAACATATAACACTGTGATTTAACTCTTTCCTTATGCAGCAGAGTTCCACATTAGGCTGAAGTCATTACAATAGCATAATACATTTGGTTTATACAAATCAATAGACATTTTACACTGACTAATCATCGTGTCTATCACAAGGGGATAAAGGTCTTTTATGGTAAAACCCCTTTAATACCTTAAGGACGCAGTTCCTTTATTCATTTTCATTTCTTCCAACCCACTTTTAGAAAATCATAACTCCAAGGGCTCATTCAAACGACTATATATGCAAAATGCTGCATTTTACTAGTCTGGGTGAGCCGGATATAGCCACATATGGCAGCAAATGCACTGCGTATGACAGCGTATCTCACGCACGTGGTCACGCGCAGTATGACTTTTGTCATTTTTTTTTTATTTTATTGCCCGTTCTGTCTCATTGCAGGCTTGAATATGTATCATCGGATACATATGCTAGCCATAGAAAAGAAAAGGGCTTACATGTGTGATAAGTGGTGAAATAGAGCATGCTGCAATCTTTTCCGTATCTAAACGTAGTATTTACAGGCTAATGTGAACGGATAAATGCAAGTCCATGTACTTTCACTGACTCCATTTACCGCGTGTCACATGGTGGTGCATCACGTGTGCAATACATGCTGAAATCACGGTCGTGTGAATGAACCCTTATTTATCCATCGACGTGGGTATCCAAGTACTTGTTTATTGCTGAGCAACTTGTATTTTTCAATGGTACTATTTAATGTACATATACTGTACTGGGGAGGGGGATGTCTTGTTTTTGTAGCGTATACGCCGCAGGAAAACCGATATGATAACTTGATTCTCTGTGTGAGACCGATTATGACGATACCAAATTTATATAGGTTTTCCGGATCCATGGCGTCCGAGTCAGACACAATAGCAATCGAGAGGGGAACAAGGCCGGGCTGCCCTTTATCGCCTCTTCTATTAGTGATTAGTGATTGAACCATTGGCATCTTTGCTAAAAGCAAACAAAAATGTGAAGGGTATCCACATTGGGGGGCAGGAACACAAATTTGCAGACAATGTCTTATTATTCATTTCCTCCCCTCTCTCCACAACATATCAAATCCTGGAGAAATTTCAGGCCTCAGAGTTAATGAAACTAAATAGTTAGCGTTAAACCTAAAATTTACCCTCCCCCATGCTTAAACTCTTGAAACTTAAAGGGTTTTTTCAGGAAGAATACTTTTGATGAGCTATCTTCAGGCTCCGCCCATTGGACTGTTTAGCCCGGAACGTGCAGAGGTATAAATGAATATAATACAAGGTCTACTGAATCTTTCCCCATAAAACTATATATCAGTCGGCTCTATAACACCATGCCTGCAGTTTGGACTACAAGTTCCAGCTGACAGACTCGCTTTCATATAACAAACAGAACAATACTTACCTGTCCTCTGCCTCGGGATCCAGCCATATTGCCCCACAGTCCTCCCGGTGATGTCATGAAACATGAAGCCACGAGGCCACTACAGCGTCTCCATTCTGAACTCTCATCATCATGGCGCCCAGAATGGGAGTGCTGATTGCAGAACAGGAAGGGATGCCATAATTTGGGCAAGTATATGCGCTTGAATCGAGCTCATATGAAACCATCCTCTGATAGGCTATGCCTCGCTCCAGTAACATACCGTGTTCCCCCGAAAATAAGACAGTGTCTTATATTAATTTTTGTTCAAAAAGGTTTAACTTTTTTACATGTATAGCTGCCTGGACACTATTAAAATTGACTTTTTTAATTAACTGTTAGCAGGGCTTGATTTTGGAGTAGGGCTTATATTTCAAGCATCCTCAGAAAGCCTGAAAAATCATTTTGCATGCTCAAAAATTCTGGAAAATCATGCTATGTCTTATTTTCAGGGAAACAGGGTAGTAATAAGTTTCTTGCAAGTCAAAAGTTGTGCAAAACTATTACACTCCTTCTAACTGCCATTCCGTGAAAATTTGCCTTACTCCTGAAAGTTTTCAAGTCTATGAACGTGGCTAATTAGGCGCCGTTTACGTTGACATTGCCACTCTATTAGGATTACCGGTAGTTTTCATGGCAAACTTAGTACGACAATTATTAGAGTGCACAAAAATACCGGAAAGCTGGCGGGCCCCACTATAAGGCCCCCTTCACACGAGCGTACGTGTATTTGCGTGTCTTAGTGCTGCGTATTTGTAGGTTGAACAATGCTGTTTTGCGGAGATATCTGCATATATTACTGCACTTTTTGCCCCTGCAAGGCATGCTCCTTTCATGTGGCAAACAAAGACGCTCTGATTGAAATAGCTAATTAGTCGTAGGCAGGGTTTCCCAAAGTGTGCTCTGCGTGAGGGATTACCAGAAGCTCGGATGGAAGGTCTAGGTCCCCGCTCTACTCAGCCCTGTAGCGGTGTCCAGACAGCCTGTAAATGTAAGTCCAGGACCTGCGGTTGGCATAGCAACTCAGATTACATGAGCCGGCTCTGGTCATGTGATCCGCCTCACTATACCGACCGCAGGTCCTGGACTTTCATTTACAGCCTATCCGGACACCGCTACTGGGCTGAGTAGAGAGAAGATCAATGGTGGATTACAACGGGGATGATTGGGGCGACCACCCCCGGCTCGAGACCCTATTGTAATCCATACTGCTAAACTCCAGCTTCAGTGAGGGACCGTAATACTACTGGGGTGGCAATGGGGGGACCCTATCACTACTGAGGCCAATATAGGGGGTCACTATTACTACATGGGGCCAATAATATAGGGGGTCACTATTACTACTGAGGCCACCAATATAGGGGGTCACTATTACTACATGGGGCCAATGATATGGGGGGTCACTTACTACTGGGGCCACCAATATAAGGGGTCCATGGCTGAAAGAATTTGGGAACCACTGGTCTAAGGCATTCCAGATATGTTCTTTTTCCTGCGCAAATACGCAATCCCATTGACTTCTATGGGGACTTTAGGTGTGCAAATACGCAGGAAAATAGAGCATGCTGCATTTCTTTTGGCGTAACCAAAATGCACGAGAAAATACACGCTTGTGAATGAACCCATTGAAATCCATAGGTCCTATTTTCTGCATATTGCACGCACAAATACGCCCAGGCGAAGGAGTTATAAGTCAGGGTGATCCGTCGCTATCTGTTCGCGATTCCAATCTGGCGTAGCTGCTGAGTTACAACCTTGCACCAATCTATGTGACTTCGATGAGACGCAGATTGTGGAAGAGTTCCGTAAAGTCATGCGTCCGCAGCAAATTGTCAGCAATGAGGCGAATGTCACAAATTGCGCCATTATTTGCGAATTTACACTGTCTATAAACTTTGTAGAACTCCCTCCTAGGACATTTCTAAGACAGTAATCCATCTCACATTATGTCCTCCTGCGTCCAGTCACCTGATCCACTACACACAACATGGAGGTCCACGGGATACAATTATCAGGTAAGAGACATAAATGTCATAAAAGTCCCCCCAAAACTGTCCGGAGAACTGCAAGTCTAGCCATTCCTCCGCCCATTACCTGCACTACAACCGCCTTTACTTGGACGACGCTTCACCGAACACCCGGGAAAGAACACGTCCACAAGCTCAGAGGAAGCAGAAGAACTAGAACTACCGGCCTTAGCAACTGTTACTATGCAGGGCAAACGGTACAGTTCCACCAATCAAAGCAGGTGATACATAGTAGAGCGGGGACAAGTAACCTATGAGCGGGCACCTTCTACTTCGAGCGCTGCAGGCGGGAGATTTTTTTTTTATTCAACCAAACTTTATTTACACTGTTGTTAACATACATCTGTTGATATACGTAAAAATGTTAGTTTCCCTTCCTGTATTCTATAGATAAAGTTGCATTTCCAATCAGGCAGCACAGCTATACAGTTGTCTGCAGGACGAGCCGGCTGTTGTGGCAAAGTGACCTGTGCTCCTCATACAAGAGGGAAGCAGGGAGGTTTAGGCTTATTTACTGTAAACATTCAATGGCCACGCAGTCCTGTAGGGCTGTGACAGAGGGTACATTAAGGCCGGCCTCACGGGCGAGAAAATCATGCGAAATTTGTGTGTTGCGAGACGCTCAAATCTCGCACAAATTCTTTTGAATGGGGTCATACCCATGCGCAATGGTTTCCTGCATGGCACCGCAATGTCGGAAACAAATGGCGGCATGCCCTAACTTCTGGCGCTTTTTACCGCGATTAGCATGGTGTTTAAAACGCTGTACTAATCACGGTACAACGCCTCCATTGATTTCTATGGGGCTTCGCAGACTAGCGCTTGAATGCGGCGTTAGAAACGCTACGATTTTAGACCGCTGTCTGCTCTATTTTCAGGCGTTTTAGTGCTTTTTAACGCACCTCATCATCTATCACAACGCAATAAAACGCCGTGATTTTGAAGGTGGCACTTTGTGAATGCGTGTGAGCGCGGCCTGTGAGCAGTTTAGATGGCCATAGGAGCAACTACGCTCTCCGGTACGGAGTGAAGTTGTGCCTGAACGAGGAAAATTTCTTCCCCCTCGCTGGCCGTTCAAACTCCGCGCCATTGCACAGGATTAAAAAAAAAAAACGGTGGGAAGAGAAATGCTACCTGATCGTCTCCGCACGTAGTTAACACTGCGTGTGGGAAGCATAGGGAGCGCCTGTGTATCCTTGCCAGTATAATTAATGGGTGAGAATCCTGCTAGTGAAAACAAAACCACTGAAGTCCGTTGAGATGAGTGATTTGGTTTTATCCCAGAAGCATAAGGGGAGAAAAACACGCCGGCGAATACGCTGCCGTGGACAGGGGGCCTAATTCTCACGGACGCATTACTGCCGTGTTTCACATGGCAGAAATCCACTGCGTTATCCCGCAGCTATTAGGTTCTATTGGACCTAATAGCTTTTTGCCTTGCAATGTTCACGCTGCGGAATTCTGCAGCGTGAAAGAAATCGCAGCATGTTCTAATTGCTGCGAAAAAACGCGCAGCCGGCTTCCATTGTAGTCAATGGAAGCAGTCTGTCACGTGATACTTCCGCTGTGATCACAATGGAAGTACCGCGTGATTACGTGTCACCGCTAGAGCGTCATACACCGCACATGCGCGCCGGCTCACTGGACGGGTCTCTCACAGCCGATTTGGAAAGGTGAGTATGGGGTCTTTGTGGGGCGCCGTGTTGGACTCTGCTGCGATATTCCGCTGGCGGAGTCCGCCATGGCCATGGGCAAGACACCTTAAGCCTGGGTTCACACAGGGCGGATTTGCCGCGTGGAATTTCGCCGCGGCAAATCCGCCCACGGCCGCTAATCTCGGGATTAGCCAGCCATGTGGACGAGATTTCTGAGAAATCTCGTCCACACGGGATGGCCAATCCGCTGCAGTAAGTCCGGCTGAAACCGCGGCCGCGGTTTCAAAAGATGCAGCATGTCTATTTACTGTTTACTTTCGTCGCGGCCGCGCTCTCCTCTATGGGAGCGCCGGCCACAACGGAAAAGCGAGCGGCTGGGCTGCTTCAAGCCGCAGGTTTTTTCCACGGCGGTTCTCGCGGCGGAAATATCGCGGTTTTTGCTGCGGCCAAACCACGTGATTTCCGGCGGGAATACGCCCTGTGTGAACCCAGCCTAATAGTTTGGATGTTTACGTACATAATAATATCAAATATGTGCTGAATCCTGGCTGGTTGAGAAGCACTGGTGTTGCCTTAGGCTGGTTTGACAGAGTAATAAAATGGCGCAATGTGAGAGTGTGTGAAAACGCAGAACTGTGAAACCCATGCTTTTCAATTGTTTCCTTCATATTTGCGATGTTTTCACTAGCGGCATGCCTTATCTTTCTAATTTTTGCTTATTTGTATCGCTCATGTTTCTCTATGGAGCCTTCGTTTTATCGCATCAAAACGCACAAACTTGTGATTTTCGTGCAATGTGTTTTTAACATGTTTGTCCTATTGTCTTTCTCGCGAAAAAATCGCAAGCGGCCGCGAGAAAAATCACTGTTGACTCTCAGATATCTCGTGAGCGAAATTGCGATATTGCGGAGATATCGCGATGGCCCGTGTGAAGCTACCATAACACTGGTTACACACGGGTGATCGTAATATCGCCGTGAGAAAAATCGCAGCAAAATCACGTCTTAGTTCACACGATTTTTGAGTGTCAGCACTGCTTTTTCTCACATCACTGCCGCTTTGTTTTTGCATGATTTTGCCGCAATTTTCTTCACGAGAAAAACACATCGCACGAAAAAGCTTGTGTGTTGTGATGCGATAAAAGGGAGGCTCCATAGGGAAACATGGACGGAAAAAAAAAACCGAAAATCGTAGAAAGATAGGGTATGCCTTGATTTTTTTTTCTCCTCACATCACATGAGTGAAAACATCGCAAATGTGAAGGAAACCATTGAAAGGCATGGGTTTCATAATTCTGCGTTTTCACGCGCTTTTGCATCACCAAAAAAATTGGTCAATTTTCTTGCCCGTGTGAAACCAGCCATAGCCTGTCAAAAAGTGTGATGAACATGGCTAGGATCCAATCAAGGAGCTATTAGGGACGCCATGTTTTTCCTTAGCTAGCTCCTGTTCAAAACTGTAAGGTGTATTCAGATGGTGTGGGTAAAACCATATAAAAACGGATTAACTGATTTACCAACTTTCATTGCGCTAAAAATTATTTTAACAGAACTGAATACATCATAAAATGCCGGCAATGACCTGGTTGGCTGCACCAGAAAGTCTGAGAAGGTGCGGATGGAGAGCCCCCCTGGGTAGTTAGCCAGGTAAGTGATTTGGTATGTGCTATTTTGCTGTGGTGAAGGGAGATTAAATGCATGTGTGCTCCTTAGGACAAATGCACACGGGCAGATTTGAATTACGGAACCCGAAGCGGGCGACCGCCTTGGATTCTGCAGCAAATACCACCGATAGCATACTATGCAAATGTGATTTTTCATGCACATGAGCAGAAACCAGTTGCGGTTTCCGCTTGCGGATGAAAAATCGCAGTATGCTCCATTTTCCTGCGGATTCCGCACAGACAGCTTCCATTGAAGTCAATCGAAGCACCTGACCCGCAGCTTCCGAATTCCGCGGGAAAAGCAGGAGTTTAAAAAAAAAAAAATCTGTACTGCGCAAGTCTGTGCAGACCATCCACCGTACAGAAAAGAATACGAAAATACAGGTACGCGCGGATGGCAGCTGGGCACAGGGCTGGATTCCACTGCGGGCTCCCGCATGAGGAATGCAACCTACCCATGTGCATGCGGCCTTAGGGACCTTTCACATGGGCTGGAGCACAATCCACAGGTGTGGAATTACGCCGCCAAAATCCACAGGTCTATCTGCCAATTTTGATGCAGAATTGCAAGCAGGTTCTAAGCCATTTTCAATTCCGCATAAAAATCTGAAGGTAGTCTGCAGATTTCGGTGCAAAATTTACCAGGCTTGTGACGTGTCCCGTATGAAAGGTCCCTTCGGGTGCTTTCACACACTACAAAATATTCTGCTGGACGCTGTGGACTATTCTGTCAATATCCACAGATCTAAATGCAAATTTTGATGCAAACTTGCTAGCAGAATTCCTCTTCTTTTCAATGCTGCATCAAAATTGCAGCCTTTTGAGTAATATGGTATGCTTGGAAGAACTATAAAGTTTAACCAGAGAATTTTAAAGCCTTTCAACAAAAAGACGTTGGAAAAATGTAGCAGGTAAACCTACTGGGAAGTCCTGTTTGCTTTGCCAAACAGTGTTGCTCATGACAGTGGCACAATGACTTCATAAATATGGCGTTCCGGCCAAACACCATGGGGCACAATGATGTAGGAGTCAGATAAGTGATGATGGAGTAAGATGTGCACATGTAATAAGAGACACAACCCTCATTAGATTTGGCACATCTTGCCAAAATCTATGGCAGGGATTTGCGCTATAATTTACGCCAGTTTCTAGTGTAATTTATAGTGAATTTTATGGCCCGCCCACTTCTTACAGAATTGGTAAGCACAGCGTAAAAAGCAGGAAAATTGTAAATTTTTGATGTCAGACTTCTGGCAAACATAAGCAATTTCCCCCATGTGTTCCAATGATACTATGTAATATGCTTCTTTGTGTTACGTCTGATCCAGTCAATACATAAGTGTATGTTTCGAAACATGATGCACTCTTCCAGAGCTGACCTTTGGCACCCAGCAGATGCCAGCGTCCATTATGCTTGCTGGTTGGGTGGTCACCTTGGCATTTGGCAGCTCCATACAAAACAGAGGGTCTACCAAACAAGTCCATAAGGACTTGACTTTACCTTGGTATGCCTTTGATTTCATCCAGAGGCTCCTGGAGGTTTTTGCTATAGGATTCAATAGGAAGAAGACAGAAAAAACTCTGGCGCCTTCCAACGGACTCCGTAAGGAGGTATTTTACCTAAGAAACATTGCTTTAACAGAAGAGTATCTCTGCACATATAAGCCTGATGGGCTGTATGGCAGCGTATGCAGGTCAGTATGAAGAAGCCGTCCAGCCTAATGCCGTATGGCTCTGGTGGGGGTATGCATGGGTCTTTATACATTTTAGATGCAGTTTCCTATTATATATGTACATCATTGGAACGCCTGTGCCAGTTTCTATTCCGAATTTCATCCTTGGGTGTTGTTTTCCTTCTGTGTGACTTTCCGCCACAGCTCCATAGATTAGGATTACCTATTTTTACAGATCAGCTGTGTACACAATGAGCTCTTTGAATACATCTTGATTTCTTTCTATGAAAACCGCAGCTTTTTGTGCAAACGATTCGCCTAATCAGCGCCTCTAAGCATTTCCAGAGCTGCAGACAATATTTAGCATTTACGCACTGGGAAAAGTTACACGTACGAGCGCTTACTAAACTTGAGCAATTACTGATAAGAAAGTGTGAAACGGAAAAGTAACAATTTTCCATTATTTTTCGCCGCTGTGCTGGATTAGCTGTTTCAGTGGGACGTCTGGAATATCATAAGTGTCAATATGTGGTTGTGGTGGTTATGAAAACTGCCTTCTGTGTGAGATAACTGACTAATAGTTCTGCCTCACTGCCAACACTCGGGTAGTTAATTACTTTTATAATTACATTGTAATAGGATTAAGTGCTCTCCTTTATTCAATTTGTATCCTTTCTGTGATAAATTGTACATTTTAAGTGTTTAAAGATTGAACTCCCCAGATAGATTACTGGTAATCCATTATGTACTGAGCTGGGAGTTCCTTTTTTATTTTTGATATTATGTGTTTTTGGTATAAATTAAAAGGGTATTTTTCAAGTTTTCACTCGTCCGACTGCTGGGACCCATACCAATCCCGAGAACGTGTGTGTGTCTCGTATCCCCATTCCTTCTCACTGTGCATTCACAGGGTGGATGAGATTGAATGGAGTGGTGGTCCCACCTGCACAGTGCTGCTACATTCATTTTCAATGGGACTGCCAGAGATAGCTGAATACAAAGTGCTCAGCTGTTACCGTCACCCCATTGAGATGAATGGAGCAATGGCTATGCATGCACGACCAATGCTCCATTGAGTAAAGTCACTGCAGGTGGGAGAAGCCACCCTAAAGTGAGGAGGAATGGGAAAACAGGACCCCATGTTCTTGGGATTGTAGGAGTCCCGGAGATTGGACCCCCACTGATTTATCAGTTTTCACCCAACTACTGGATGGGTGAAAACTTGAAAAAAAAAAAGGTTCTATCTCTGAAATACCAATTTAAAGGAGACCACTAATTTGGTAATGGACAGACCCTTCTTTAAAAACACTTAGGCTGGACTCCCATGGCCACATGTGAGTTGTGCCCGAGAAACTGGGTAGCAGCTTACATTGGACAGCATATGGCCACCTGTGCTCTCGGATCTCCACAGACCTTGCACACTGCATCACATCTGTGAAAATAGACAAGACTAGGACAGGCAGCCATTTTTTTATTTTCTCCTTTCTTTTTTTTTAGTGTACGTTTCTACATTTTATTTTCATTTTTTTAGAAAGATATAAGTATTGATGATTTGGTTAACCAGTTTATAAGCTGTTTAAACATTTAGTCTTATATTAGACCCTAATGGTACATTTAACCCCTTGAGTGGCGGGTTTCCTACCACCCTGTCGTGCCCACCAGGGCAGGTTTTTTAAAATGGTCTAATCATTGAATTTCAACTAATTTTGCAGTTGCGTCTCAAGAGCCATAACTTTTTCATTTTTCCATTGACATGGCCATATGAGGGCTTGTTTTTTGCGGGACAAGTTGTGATTTTTTAAACAGGGGGGAGGAAAAAAAGAAATGGGGAAAAAAGAAAAAAAGGGGCCATGTCATAAGGGGTAAATAATGTATTAACTTCCTTCTCTGGGTCATTACGATGCATGGATACCACATGTGTGATTGTATTTTTGATTTTTTACAAAGTAAAGGGAGACAAGTGTTTTTTTTATTTTTGTAATAATTTTTTTACTTTTTTATTTTTTTTTAAATTTTAATTTTTTTTTTGTCCCTTTAGGGGACTTCCACAGGGACCCATCAGGACCCCTGATCACATTCCGGGGGTCCGATGGGGACAGCCCTTTACATGCTGCAGTGACAGCCCTTTACATGCTGCAGTCACATAGACTGCCGCATGTAAAGGGTTAACACAGCAGAGATCGGAGGTTTTCTCTGATCTCTGCGGTAAGAGCTAGTACCTAGCTGTCCTCTGACAGCTAACAACCAGCTCTCCTTGCCACAGAGACCATCGGCTTGCTTCTGACAAGCCGATGGTCTCTATGGCAACCTGTAAACAAAGCAGGACATTGCCGACATGTCGGCAATATCTTCTGCTGGTTTTTCAAAGCCCTTGCTTTGTTCTGTGTGGGTCTGTGCAGGCAGAGCACACTGCCACAGCTTGTGGCATTGTGCTCTGCAGCTCCCATAGTGATACATAGCCCGGAAATCTTCCGGGCTATGTCGCTATGAGCAGTGGAGCTCGTCCCGGAAAATTTCCGGGCGTGCCACTCAAGGGGTTAAACACACAGATGATCGCTCAAAATTCATCAGAAACTGACAGTTTTGAGCGATCCTTTTGCATAGGTACTAATGGGCTAATCAGCCTTTTAGTACTTCATTTGCATGTATTTAGAGAACAGCGGGTGGTCTGTTCTCTAAATATATCACTATTGTTCTCCAGTGGGACAGCAGCTGTTAGCAGCTGTTAAAGAATGTTTTCCAGTGGGACAGCGGCCGTTAACAGCTGTTAAAGAACAGCCTCTGGGAGAACTCAGCGTGCGGTCCGTCTAATCAGCAATGATGGATTTCATGCTGACCTGAACTCAGCGATGGATGAAAAGTGCACGATGGGCACACATTTACACACAAAATATGGCTTTTGAGTGGATTTTGAGTGATAATCGTTGTGTGTAGAAGGGCCTTAAGTGCAGGGCCTAAATCAATTTTAAATATCACGCTCCACTTTTGAGACTGTTGATTTTAATTTTTTAACATGTTAGAAAAATATATGATTATATCCAGATTATATTCTATTTTATTAACAAAAAACCTCTAAACGAAGAAAAAAAAAATCACAAATTTACTCCGTTTAAAGTTAGAACCGTCATTTACAAGACTGGGGTCTTTCTTGACCCTATGAAGTGAGTTGTTATTGCGTGCATCTAGCACGTGCTGCGATGCTGCCGCTGGCCCCATTGAACACAATGGGCGGTACGATGCGTGAGCACGCAGGCAGATACGACATGCTGCAGTTTGTTTCCTGCTTGGCATCGCATTGCGGTGCCACGCAGGAAAACATCACTCATGGGGTTGACCCCGTGCAAAAGAATGGGGTTGATATTTGTGAGTCTCGCAACGCACAAATCTTTTTTCTCGCTCGCGTGAAGGCGGCCTCAGGCTCCCTTCACATCACTATGGGAGGCTCTGTTAGACGTCTTCATTGCAGATTCTATCTAAAGAGCTGGAAAAAATAGCAATTTTTCTCTTAGAGGAAACCTGTTAGCACTTTTTACCACACTAATCCAAACCCAGGGCTGCAATTATCACCAACAGCTGCTTAAAAAAACTTATTTTCCCACGTCTCTTTATAACTCCATACTTATATAGTTCCTGCGCGGCATGTAAATCAGGCAGATGGGTCTGGTGGGCAGGCTGGACCGCCGCACTTCTCTGCAGGTTTTCCCTATAAGCCTCCTCTTCTCATGCAGTACTGCAGACTCTCACGCCGCTGCTGACCGCTGCATGCGCAGATCATCTGTCCCATTTGTGGGCAGAATCGCCATACTCCTCTGCGCATGTGCGGGTCAGTGATCTCACAGCGGAAAGAGATTTTCCAGAGTTGCATGAGAGGAGAGGACTTACGGGGAAAGCTCGTAGAGAAGACAGATGGTCTGGCCCGCCCACCGGACCTCTCTGCCTAATTTACATGCTGTGCAGGAACTTTTTAAATAGCGATTCCTCAAGTATAGATTTATAAAGAGCCACAGGAAAATATGTTTTCTAAACAGATGTAAGTAAGTGATAATTCCGGACCTGGGCTTGGTTTAAGATGGTAAAAAATGCTGACAGGTTCCCTTTAAAATGACAGAAACTGATGAATCCCATTATAGTCAGTGGGGTCCGTTAGATACTGTTTGTGGCCGTCATTTAACTGATGTGTCCCCATTTGCATCCCACCTTTCTGTTCCTATGATAGAACAGAAAAGTGGAATTCCCAACATAAGTGTATCCAAAGCCTTAAGGCCATTTACACGGGCGTATTTCCTCTACGTATTAAGTCCGTATTTTTTACGGGCTGAATATGGCAAGCACGCGGACCTATTGAATTAAATATATGTATTCAGATGTGCGTTTTTTAAGCAGACTGAGGGCTTATTCAGACGTGCGTATAATGGTCGGGTTTTCACGCCCGGACAATATATGCTGCCCCTCTCTGCAAGGGGGGAGGCGGAATGGAATGGGAGTTAGTGCACTGAGCTCCCGCCCCCTCCGCCCCTCACAACTGTTTGCAATGGGCGAGGCGCAGGCGGAACTTAGCTCCGCCCCTCCCATTGCTAACAGTGGAGAGGGGGCGGGAGCTCAGTGCACTGCACCTGTCCTGTCCCGCCTCCTCCCCTTGCAGTGAGGAGCAGCGTATATCGGCCAGGGGTGAAAACCCGACCGATATATGCCCGTCTGAATAAGCCCTGATGTTGCGCATGAGAGAGAAAATTGCAGCATGTCCTTTTTTTGGACCATATTCATGGACCAAAATCGCTCATTAAAGTAAGAAAAAAAATACGCAATGAACATGTGTTAGTATCCGTGTTCACTGCGTTTTTCACTGCACCCTGTTTTCTGTGGATTGTGACAAAACCAACATCACTTGGTCCTTCTAACTTTTTTTCTTTTTGGGCGCGTGAAAAATACAACAAGGACGCAAAAATCAATGCACATTCGCAGCAGAGATACATGTAACATGCACATACAGACATAATGAAAATAGTGCGTATTTTACTGACCAAAACCGCCCGTGTGAACGAGCCCGTACGCTGTTATACACGGGGAATAGTTTTTATTCTCTGCCTCCTGAAAGGTTTTCTGCTTTCTTGCAAGCCAATGAACATAATCTTCTCCTGATCTTGTAAAGCCCTGGGATTTAGTGAGCTGCAGTAAGTGATTCAGACAGCCAGCCATAGCCCAGCAGTGATTACCTACTGGAACCGGAAATGTCCATTGCTGTTTCTAATTATACCACTGACTGGTATGGCACCTGATGGAGACTGCTACCAAGAAGCACGACTACGTAATAGGATCTGAGTCACAAACCACTGCGCAGCGTAAAATTAGCCTGATTCCTTATAGACTTTCTGTTTAATTATTGTGACAGTCTGAACGAAGAGAACATTCTAGTCGCATGGATCGTTAAGCAGATGATATTATACATTCTGTCTATTATTGTATCATCAAACCTGCAGTCAGCTCAAAATACTTCCGTTCCCCATTAAATATTAAAGGGGCTATCCAGGCTGAATTTTTATTTTGAATCAGCTGAGAATGGGGACAAAATCTAAAAAAAAAAAAGCCATTCTCACCTCAATCGATTCCCCGCCGCTCCCATTCCACTGCTGCCTGCTCCCCCACTACTCTTCTCTTCCCGCTGCAACAATGACATCACCAACACCAGGGACATGTGATCACTGCAGCCAACCACAGGTTGACTTTAGCCGTTGATTACTGCAGTGGTCACTTGTCGTTTTGTCGAGATGTCATTGCATCTGTAGCAGGAAGGGAAGACCGGGCGCTGGTGGAATGGGCGCGGGATCAGGTGAGGGGAGTTGACTTCAAAACTTTTGTCTTTCTGCCTGGATAACCCCTTTAAGGCCGGAGCAGTTTTGTATTTTGAATTCTACATTATACTGTTCTTCTGTTATCCTTCCTGGAACTGTATGAGTAAATTGACAACTGGGTGTTACCATTTCCTTTGTTAATGGATCGTTTCCCTACACAGTCTCAGAATGGCCATGTGGTCTGCCTAAAATGGTTCGTATGAGCATACTCTCACACATTATTGGCAAAGGGAGTTGTCCATTTCTTCATACGTTTCCAGGAGGAATAAGGGTGCTTTCACATGGGATGGAATACTCTACGCTAACGCTGCCTTCCTGCGGAATAGTCGGCACCAAAACCTGCACTGCTAACGTGTGGATTTTGATGCAGAATTGAAAATGGCATATGAACATCATAGAGATGGATCCGGTGCCTGGGATCCCAGAACAGAGAGCAACTCCAGAACTCTTCAGTCCTGGCCGACCTTTTGCCGTTCTCTTATATTAAATCTCCCCTCCAGCAGCCACTGATTGCCCAATCCCCACATTCTCAAAGGGATTGGGCATCTTGGCACAAATCATTTACCCCATTAAGGACCAGGTTGTTTTGGTCCTAAGGGATTTTACCCATGTGGTGATTTTACTGCCATATTTCTTTTTCCTTCAGCTACCAACATTATTTGTGCTGCATTTTGCTTTCCATGACATAGGACTATTTTTAATATCTTTTTTCACAGACTTTTTTTTTTGCCATTTTTTAGTTTTATTGCGGGTAAAAAGCTAAGTAAATAATTTTTTTTAGTGTATAGTTGTTTATTTTTAAAATTAGTATATTTACATTAAAATTAAGTACAGGAATGGGTTACTCATAGAGTTGAGCGAATAAACTCTGCCGAGCTTGATGCTCGTTCAAACATTAGCGTACTCGATAGTGCTCGTTACTCAAACGAGTATCAAGCCGTGTTCGACCCCGCCCCAGTTTTTGGCTCCTCCCTGTTGTCACGTGCCTGTTTTGGCCCCTCCCCGCCGCGACGCAGCACGCGTCCTTGGCAAATTTTTTGAGAGAGAGAGAAACCTAGGGAAAGAAAAAGCTCGGCACCCGGCGTCCCACATACAAAAATGCTCAAGTCGCCCATTGTAGTCAATGGGGTTCATTACTCGAGTAGAGCTCTCGAATTTTACGAAAAACTCGACTCGAATAACGCGGACCCGAGCATTTGGGTGCTCGCTCATCTCTAGTTCCTCATTTTGTTTTGCTCATTTTGAGACATTATTTGTATAGTCTCGGATTACAGGTGACGGTTTAGGTTTGAGTCGGCGGTGGGTCATTTTCGTTTTTATTTACATATTTGTATTTTATTCTGTAATTGTCTTTTTACTTATTTTTGTAACTATTTTTTAACATCCATGTCCCCATGATATCATAAAAGACCTTTGGGGGTCATTCACATTGTCTTTTTTTTTTTTATTTCATACTTTACACTTCACTGGGGCATCCATAGGAGCCCCAATTACAGGAGAAAACATTCCCCTAGTGTGACTACGGTCACTAATAGGGCTGATCAGGGTCTGCTAGGATCTTTCTTGGTTCTGCTGTGACAGGGAGCACCTGAAGGTCATATGATCGCTGGGTTAAATAGTGTTAGTAACATTTCCACTTTCTTTCTTTAGTACATAGCGCTCATTGAGCACTACGTAGCCTGGATAGGAGAAGGCAAAAGCAGTCTTCTCCTCTGGTTCCTCAGCTGTGTCTGACAGCGGAGCACCCGACCTGCTACTCCTGGTTGATTGCAGAAGCTTTAATCCTGCGCCGTACTTTTGCTACCGGCCTGAATTAAAGCCCAAGACCAAGCACCGTATACTTACCGAGCTGATCCTTGAAGGGTTAACAAAAGCACGAGCACCTACATCAATAGTTCCCTCATTCGTATCAGCAGAGTGACAACATTTAGAGTGTAGAAGGGGTGCCTATATATACCGTGGCTTCATAAACAGTGGCAAGCAAAGAATACCTACATATACAGATAGTGGCAGCTATTTTTTTGGGGTTATGAGCATAAGAAAGGTGAGATGCGGTGGATTAATACATTTTCATGATGAAAAAGCACATCTACAACAGTAAATCCTCACGCATTCGTAGCCTTGCACATCAATTTATTTTTCTCAGTCAGGCAGTAAGCATAAACTTCCACTGGGTGGAGCTGTTTAGCAAGGATTAAGAGAAAGAATTGGGAATCTGAGAATATATTGAGAAAAAGGTCTCCTACAGATACGAATGAGCTAATAATGTTTTAGCTGCTCTTTTTCCATCATAAACTAATCTGTTGCTTAAAAAATGTACCTGTTATTTGGAAAGAGAGAGTATTTTTTTTTCCTGATAGGTACCGTAGTTTTCTGTCTATCCAGCTGCTTTTGAGACCTGTGTATATTGTGATCTAATATATCATACAGTGATAACCATGTGCCCTTATATACAGTGATAGCCATAGGACTTCCACATACAGTGCCATCACATGCCACAGCTTACAAAATACTAGACTCATTCCATAACCATAGGCATAAATTGAAGCTGTTGGACCCTAATACAAAATCTGTAATAAATCTCCATAGACTACAGTATAATGCTTGATTTATAATACCAGTCTCCTACTATGGGGAAGAGAACCCATATGGGGCCCTAAGGCTCCAGGACTGCTGGGTCTGCCTTATACTATACCCAAGTAAGTGCTAGACACATACTCCCTATTTACAATGCAGCCACATATCACTTCTAAGGGCTTATTTACACTAACGCATTTGCACAGCGTATTGCACGCATAAACTTTGCAATACGCAATGAGGAGAGCCCATTGATTTTATTGGGTTCGTTCACATGAGCGGATTTTGCGTGCACATTTCCTTCGCGCAAGTAAATATGCAGCATGCTTTATTTTTATACAAAAATGGCACATATTGAGCTAATTTAACTAATTGTCCGTTGAAATCAATGGGAGCATGCTTCCGGGTTTTTTTGCACACGCAAATACGCACATCATGCACGCACAGGAAATACAGTAAAACATGCACAAGCGTGAGCAAAAACGCAACACCCATTACGCAGATACGCATTGCAAATGTGCTTATGTTCGTGTAAAGCTGACCTTGGGCTCTGATGAGATTTTGCCATCAATTCTGCATTAAATCCATGGCAAATCTGCGTTAATTAAGTGCACCATGTATTTGCATCGGAATCTGAGGCCGTAGTGTATGCAGCATAGATATTTTCCACTCCTAATTTCAAATCCTAGTTCAGAAAACAAAGCAGTACCATCCCGCTTATTGACATGGAATCCGCATCAGGTGTTTCTCACACACCCCTGTTAAAATGCCAGGTATTATCATGATGAATCATTTTAGATGTATTTCCACCTTCAATGTGCCCCGTTATCTGCACAGGAGTAAGCACAATGGCACACACCTTAATGCAAGTCTTTTTGGGTAGGGGTCTATCAGCATGGTGCATCTTGACTTGGCAATCTTTGCCCGCTCTTCCTTGCAAAAGTGCTCCAACTCTGTCAGATTGCTAGGACCTCTTGTGCCCTCTTCAGGTCAACCCACAGATCTTCATGGGGATTCAGGTCTGGGCTCTGGCTGGGCCATTCAAAAACTTTGACCTTCTTCCGGGGAAGCCATTCTTTTGGTGATTTGGAGGTCTGTTTTGGGTCGTTGTCGTGCTGAAAGGTTAAATTCATCTTCATCTTCGGCTTTTTAGCCGAGGCCTGAAGGTTTTGTGCCAGAATGAACTGATATTTGGAACTGTTCATAATTCCCTCCACCTTAACTAAAGCCCGAGTTCCAGCAGCAGAAAACCAGCCCAAAAGCACAATACTGCCTCCACCATCTTCACTGCGGGTATCGTAATCTTTTGGTGATGTATAATGTTGGCTTCGTGCCAAACATACTGTTTGGAATTATGGTCAAAAAGTTCCCCCTTGGTCTCATCAGACCAGAACACCTTTTCCCACATAGTTTTGGCAAACTTGATGTAGGTTTTGGTAAGACATAGCTGGACATGGATGTTCTTCTTTGTTAGAAGAGGCTTCTGTCTGGCCACCCTATCCCCACAGCCCAGACATATGAAGGAGAGATGGTTTTCACATGCACTACACAAACAGTACTTCTTGCAGCTCCTGCAGCTCCTTTAATGTTGCTGTGGGCCAGTTGGCAGCTTCCAGGACCAATTTTCTTCTGGTCTTTTCATCAATTTTTGAAGGACGTCCAGTTCTTGGTAATGTCACTAGCTTCTCTAGCTCTGCCCCTGCTCTCGGGAAAGCCCTCTAGCCCCGTCCCCTACCCAAATATGGGGAGATATGTAAGAGATCCACTGTAGCTCCGCCACCCTCTCTCTACTCACTATGGGGGATTCCAAAGCTCTTTCGCAATCTTCTCCCATTGATGTCAATGGGGCCTGCACTGCTGCTGCCGTACCAATTAAAAACAATGGGCGATATCGCAGATTTTTTTTTTATGCAACTTGGAGTGAGTGAAATTATCGCAAATGAGAATGAAATCATTGAACATCATTGATTTCAAAACCATGCGTTTTCACTCCAAGTTGCATGTCAATGGGGCCTGCACTGCTGCTGCCGGACCAATTAAAAACAATGGGCGATATCGCAGATTTTTTTTTAATGCAACTTGGAGTGAAATTATCGCAAATGAGAATGAAATGATTGAACATCATTGATTTCAAAATCATGCGTTTTCACTCATTCTAGCATTGCAGGAAAATCTATCCCCAGTGTGGAAGAGCCCTTAGGTCTGGTGACTAGTAAGATTGTGCTAATCAACTTTGGGACTTGATGAATGTGAAGCTCTAAAAGTGGAGCTAGTTCTGGGCAGAGACTTTCCCTATTTCTGGCAGCTGTGGGAAGGAGAGGATCAGGTGCAGCCTCCTACACAATGTGCTGTTCATCAGTCCAAGCAATCCTCTAGGCAGTTGCTGGCTGTAGTCTCACTGACTGATCGTGTGAACTGTGTCCAAAGTCCGGAGAAGCTGCAGTGCCGCATGTCAAGTCTGAGGAATGTGGAGATCGTTCCAGGGACTAGTGAGAGGGTGCAGTATGGACCTAAAAAGACTGATAAGCGTTTTGCAGCAGATGTCTGGTGCAAAAGTGTATGCTGAAAATTACACAAAAAGAAAACTTGATAATGTCAATGCAAGGTCGTGTTGTGCATAATATGTTTGCTTCGCAGGATGGTGCAGTGAAAGCCGCATCATGTGCATTAGCATTTTTATGGATACCAAACCACAATCCAGCTGACAGCAGCACACCTAAGTTCCTTAATACAAGGATGGGGTAAATTTGGGCAGTCATGCACGGTCACCAAGATGTGGACGATTCATCCATAATCACGTACTCCAACTCCAATCCGAGCAGCATCTAGGGTGTAATAGATCACTAGAAAGTGTTCTTAAAAATAATGCTTCTTTATTCAATCCATAATACAGCAACGTTTCGACTGCTATGCTGCAGTGTTTCTCAAGCCGATATACAAAGGAGACGAACACCATAAATAAATATTTAACATACATGATTATTGCACCAATCAGAAACACACATATATATCAATGTAAATTACCCAATAGTAAAATACACCCCACTTGGGTGTAGCACGGTTTCCTCCAGCTGCGAGCACTGATCACCAGGGGACTGGCCAAACCTATAGAAGAATTAGCTCAAGTATGCCCCTGGTGGTAGAGCCTAAAAATAATGAAAAGATTGCAAGTTTTCCTAGATAGAGGTGTTGCCAGTGTAGTTTCTTGTAAAACTAAAGTAGTTGCCAGTAGCAACCAAATGTCCGCTGGAGCTACAGATAATAAAAATGTAAAGAAGAAGAAAAAGAGAAAGGAGACTGCACTTCTCTTAAGACAGAAGATGTAGACCGTGAAGCCCATGAGGTCCAAAATAGAAAAAGGTGAAAAGCTCTGCAGAGTTCAGGAGGAACTTGTCCATATGTGTTCGAACATGGATATTCTTTTGAATGGCAGAAGAAACATGTCGAGCTCCAAATGAAAAATATCAGGAGCAGTTGGAAAAGGAAGCTGCCCGTTAAAGACAAAAAATACTGGCAGAAGAAAAAAAAGGGGGAAGGGTCCTGAATAATACCGTGGCTGCTCTCAATGAAGTCACTCAGTTGAAAACAGAAGCTGCGAATATATTTTTTAATAACTCTTTTTATTAGGTTTTATAAATTGTACAAAATACAAATTACAGTAATCAAAAACATTTCACAGCATATTGAAGAAAGGCATGTGACAATCAGTATCACTTTCTTGTATAGTCATACAATTCTCCAGCATTGTATTAATCCAACCAGGACTGGTACATTACATTATACTATAGAGAGACTTGTAGGTGGAAGTAGGTTAAATCATATCACTCCCGTTATCATCTCATGTTGCTATGAAATATTCATAAACTTGATACAACTAACTAACTTACTAGGCACCAAGGTCACTCTACTACTCTTTGCACTCACCAATATACAGTAGTACCTCGGCTTATGAGTGCCTCAGCTTGCTAGCTTCTTGAATTGCGAGTAGGCTCTCTCACGAATTTTTGTTTTGATTTAAGAGCAAAAACTCTGGTTATGAGCCTGCTCGCAAGCTGAGGCTCGGGGGAATTCTAATACTCACCTACTGCCGGCGTTCCAGTACTCGCGATGGTCTGTGGTGCTGCTGCAGGCTGCCGCGTCTTCTTCCACGCCGACAGAGCATTTCTTCATGGAAGCTTGAATACCCCGTCTCCAGCAAGCTAATGCTCTGATTCGTTAATCCAGTGCCGCATCAGCCAAGGAAAGCCAGCGCTGGATTAACCAATCACAGCCATTCAATTACATCATTCACAGCCATTCACCTACGCCAGCGGTAGATAGGTTTTTTACATGTACTGTACTGTAGAGTAGTTAGGGCTTTTTTGGGGGGAGGTCCAGAACGCATTAATGGCGTTCCAATTCATTTTAATGGGTTACATTGATTTGAGATACAAGTGTTTTAGCTTAAGAGCTCCATCACGGAACGGATTAAACTCGTAAGCCAAGGCACCACTGTACATAAATCTTGGTGTTCTAAATCGAAAATTTGCCTTTTTATTTGTATGAAGTTTGTATCACAACCTCCAGTAAGCTATCTATCGCTATTCATTGATCAGTTGCTTGGTGAGGAGAAAACAATTTCTGCTAAATATGCAGACAAACGTGACCTCCTTGAAAAGAAACCAAAGTGCTCTCCATAAGTGCTCTTTCACATGGACTTGGTTTTAGCGCAGAATAGGCGCATTAAAAAAACGCGGCTAAACTGCACTAAAAATTGTGTGAAGGGGCAATTTTATTTGCCCAGAAGACCTGAGCTTCATGCGCGTATAAATCGTGCTGCGTGTTGCTTAACAAAAAGTGCAGCTACTTCGGGAGGAGAGAGAGATGAAGCCCCGTGGGGCTTCAGGATTTCCCCATAGCAGGGAGAGAGAGAGGGGATATGGGATACCTGTAGAATATCCCCATAGCACAGAGAGGGGGCTGGGCTAGAGAGAGGGTGGGGCTAAAGGGCTTTTGTCAGGGATTCCCCCATAGCAAGGAGAGAGGGTGTGGGTCTAGAGGGGTGGGGCTAGAGGGCTAATTCCCTCTAGCCACGCCCTATCCCCATGCACCCCTGGGGAAGATCTCTAACCCTGTCCCCCTCTCTCTGTGCTATGGAGGAAATCCCTTGAGGAACATGCTGCTGGAGGGAGAGGTGGAGGGACCCCCTGCTGCTGGGGAATTGCTTACAGCAGGATATTTAAAACCTGCTGCCCAGAAGCACATTTTAAATGTCCCGCTGTAAACTCTGGATTAAGGGAATTTCTGCGGGGACTAACGGGAGTTTACAGTGGGACATTTAAAATGTGCTTCTGGGTTTAGCGGCGCCGCTGCTGTTTGGAATTCTCTTGGTCGGCAGAAATCCCCCTAATGACTTGTAATCTTCTTCTCAGAGTGTCAGACTCAGCTAAATTCCAGCTCCGATAGGAGTTTATGGAGACTTTTGAGCATCAAGCACTAAACATAGGTCAGGTCCTATCTTTTCACTCAGCACGGACCTTAGGTGCGTGCATTGCAGTCACACATGTCCAATCTTTTTAAGGTGTGAGTTTTTGGCACGTCTAAAAGTTTTTCATCTGAATGTTTCTATAGGAAACCATTGGTTCTAATACACGTTTTTTTTACGCACCTATTCTACGTAAAAACGACGCCTGTGTCAAAGAGCCCTGAAATGAAGGCTGAAGTAGAACGGCTTAACAAGCAGGTGTACATGGAGATACAAAACTTTGTTAACATCAAGAAAGTATGCTGAAAAGAGAACTCTGCTACGAGTATAGTCCAAGAGTGTGTTCCAGCAGCCAGTAGAAGAAATTAAGACCCTGTTTGGGGATTTTAAAGGCCCAATGTCCACGGCCCGATCTGATTTGTGCACGCAAGATCCGCAAATCAAGTTGCCCATTGGGATACATGGGCGTACGCAAGTGAAATAAAGCCTGCGTATTTGATTTGCGGACCTTTTAGTCCGGAAAAAAAATCGCAGTATGCTTCATTTCACTGCAGATCCCGCACGGATAGCTCCCATTGAAGTCAATGGAAGCCGTCCAATCTGCGGCGCTTCCCCAATTGAATTGCGGACAGGCCGCGGATTCCACGGAAAAGCAGGAGTTTAAAAAAAAACCCCACTGCGCATGTGTGGCAGCGCACCAGCCGGCACTTCTGCACACATCCGCAGTGAAGAAAAGAGGAGACCTGCAGAAGACCCGGACGGGTAAGTAGAAGTCCTGCAGTGTCCTCGGCCGCGGGCAAGATTCCGCTGCGTATGCTATGTCGTATTGAGGTTCCCCGTAGCAGTCCAATTTTGTGGTTCACAACACCACTCCAAACGGAGGCGATGGTGGCTGTCAAAGGCAGGACTTAATGGGCGCTGTGAGACCAAATATCCTTCGGCCAAGTGCCTGAAAATGGTTCTCACAGAAATGGGGGCCTATAATAATACTTTCACCTGTCTCTGGATAGTGGACAACTAAACAGAGCTGCTCGTGCTTGTCGGACGATCCTCTCTATTGGTAGTCTGTCGGGGGCATCCTGAGCCCAGTCACCTTGTGTGCTCTCATGCATCTACTGATCCCAACACCTCCTAACAGTCTGGCCAGAACGGCCCGGTGGGGGACAATTCATAGATAGGACCGTCTAGCTTCTTGCATTCCAATAATGCGCCCCTTCTGGTAACTGGTTGAAATCTCTTGGATTGTGTCGTAGAGGCGTCTAGTGGTCAACAAGCTCTACAGAAGCGGGATGAGAGGTCACTACAAACAAGGAGCCTCCGAGAGCCTTTTATAGGCCAAGGGTGGGACCACTTTTAGGGCCTCAGGTAGCAACACCATTCATCTAATCACCACAACTGTAATAATTTGTATATCTGCCTGAGATGGAACTGCAGGCCGAGCTTTGCAGCAAAACGACAACTTCTAGGGAGGGGTTGTTTTTTTGACAAAGAGTGTAATAAAGAATATTATAGTGAGCCCAAGATTAGAGTTATTCAATGCTTCAACAGCAACCAATCAATTCTCCTGCATTACATATAGATTTGCACTGTGAAATCAATCGTCCTACTTCTTGAGGATGAAGAGTAAAAGCAACAGAGCTGTCAGTGAATAGATCTACAGTCAGTGGTGTATGAAGAGTTTCCTTGCCTAAAGAATGATTGTATTGACCGTTCATGGATTGTTTCCACCCCTGTCGCCGAGGATGATGATTTTCTATCCAGCTAAAAAGACTGACAGGGATGGAAACCTAGTCAAACAGGGGCGAAAGAGTTCTCTGTTTCAGTAAACTCTATGGTGCAGTCTAGGTTTCTGTTCCTAAGCAGTTTTCGTTATGGAAGACGGAAACCCCAAATAGAGAGTTGGTGGAGACAAAGATGCAACATGAAAGAAACCTTACATGACTGTCAGCAGTACATGATCAGGACAGGTATTCAGCCTTGGGATGCAAATAATGATGATTCTATTTACTGACCGCAAGTCCTTGCATTTGGTGAGGAACTAATACACAAAGGGGAACTTTTACTGTGAGGGGTTTTAGGTCAATTTTGCTGAAGACCACGTTACCATTATTTGTGAAAAATGTATCAATGTTGCACGCTGATGATGGACTAGTCGCATCTTTAAATATGTATGTGTAGTCCCATTTTACGTCCCTCTCACTGGAGTGAGGTCGTGCCCAATTTTGTAATGTTTTAAAAAGTTGCAAAGCTTAAATCAATCTCACACCACATAAACCACACCCTCTTTGGAAAAGTGGCAAAAGAGGTATAAAAATGCTAAATCTTGCATATTTTTTTGCAAAATCCATTGTGTTAAATTTGTGACTTTTTGACACCAAAATCCTAGCGCAATTAAGTTTCCTTCCCATAGTATATAAGGCTTTGTTCACATTGACGGCAGAGGTTCTGTTCAAGCTTCTATTGCTAAGTTCCTCGAAAATCACGGAGGAAAATCCACTACATGCAGCACTATTTTGTCTATGAAAATTCTGGAGTCATAACGGCGCTGCACGGGACCCGCTATAGTCCTGTCTAACTTCGTTTGGGTTCAGCATGAGCCAGATCTGGGACTTCCGGTTTGGCATTGTTTGGTCCCGAGAACGGGGCTGAACAATGAAACTATGATTAGACACAATGAATAAACCTTTTTACATAAATGCCGAAAACTCTATTTAACAAGGGGGTTGGGGGAAGCAACACATGAACGTGTGTATATAATATATATCATTCTAGCCAACGCAATCTAAGGTTGTATTCACACCAGTGTTCCATTGTTCAGCTCTGACCCAGGAGCCCACCAGCAGAGAAACTGGAAGTGCCAGATCCGTTATATGCCAGACCTGGACAGCACCGCATGGACCCCTTTGACTATGATGGAGGTCTTCTGGCATCATTTTCCTAGACGACAGGATGTGGGTACCTGAAATTCGCAGTCTGCCTGGAAAGTAAAGATGTTATTGAGAAAGAAGCAGCTGACTGGTGTATGAAAGGAGCGGCATTATAAGAGATGACTGTACACACAACGGAATACAGATGTCTATTAGAGAATGAAGAATGAAGTACTGAATCGCACTGACAACCTCAAGACTGAGAATGTCATGCTGCAAGAAGAGCTGTACAAAACTGATCCAAGTGATGTGTGTGAAAGGCCAGCAACTCATATCATTCCTCGGGAACAAGAAACTAAAAAGTCTATTACATTTCCATTTGCTCTGCAGTTGAATTCAATCTATGCTTCTCTGTTATCAGCCACTTCAGACTGACAGTAGTGTTCTTTGATGGCATAGTGGACAAAAAACTATTACCCATTCAGTCGATGCTTTATCTCATATATTTCAAGTACTCAGACCCTTGCCCCCTATTTGTCAGCAGCCTGTAGCTCTCCTTTCCCTGACTGCACATCTCTGTAAGGGGGGTCTCACACCAACATATTTTAATTTCGAAATCTGCGATCGCCGTCTGCTGGGACCTTCTGCGGCAAAGAGCAGGCATTAAAAGGCATGTAGTTTAGATTTTTCTTTCACACTCGCAGATGCGAATTGCATATTCCGCGAGCTAGAGAAGAAAAATCACCACAGACGGAAATCAATGGAGGCGTACGACCCGTAGCCCACACTAGGCGGCCATACGCAATACAGGTTAGTGCCATACGCAGGGTCACCGACCGGACTCACAGCCCTTAAAAATGTTGCATGGTGTGCGAGGGGCACGCAATGCAAGTTTTTACATTGAAAACGATGGGAAATACTTACCGATCCTCTGGTGCGGCAGAAAATCCTATCACAATCACTGCTGATGATTAAAGGCTCCTGTCACACAGTTATAATGAAGGAGATGATAGCTCTACCTTCTGACTGTATATTAATGGTCTGTAGCTTATTTAGGTGAATATACAGAGTAGTGATAATCACATTGTCATCTCAGCAGGCAGAGAAGGTACAGTTTCTAGCTGCTTATGTTATGCTGTGCTAATGCATCATGGGATTGATAGCGCAGACTAGTGACAGAGAAAGCAGGGAGAAATCTCAGGATCAAAGGGGTGCCTGATAAGTATCAAACAGGCACTGCATGGAAGTGACCTCAATTTACATAGGAGATATCCAGAGTGTTACAAGCATTCAGTTGAGGGGTGCAGGAATGGAAAAATGTGTTTACATAGTGCCTTTTCAAAACAATTGATTGTCTGTGTTATGCGGGACAGAACAGGTCCCTCTAAACGATAACCACTCTCTACGCTGGCCAAGAGATGACAATCCTGGATAGAGGACTTATCTCCATTACAGGAGTTTTCCAGGAACAAAATAATGGTTCCTTTCCTCAGAATAGGCCACCAGTAGCAGATTGGTGGGTGGCTGCTGATCCGGACCTCCGCCATTGAGCTGATTAAAATGAGGCGTGGACCACCAAAACACCGCCTGTAGCGCAGTGGCCCAGTTTGGCAGTGCAGTTCTCTCCCATTGAATCACTGTCATTGGTTGCCCTGACTTGTTGTATCCCTGCATTTCAGTAAGTCCGGGCTCACACAACAGGTAGATTCCACATGATGGAGCTCCGCGGCGGATTCCAGCTGTGAGTTCGGTCGGTCACACTGCGTACCTGACTTCTCTTTATTGCTGATGACCGCGGTGGCTTGCCGCGGTCATGCGCAGTACAATTTGTTTTTGTTCCATTGTTTGTATTTCCTGAGCCATCGCTAAGCAATGACATGGGCTACCTACTACATTTACATTGTGTATGACCTCAATAAAGGCCGTCCGTGGCAAAATAGAGCATGCTGCCATTTTTCTACCAGTTGGGGAATAGGCAATTCGCAGCTGCGAGTGTGAAGGAAAAATCGAATCCTCCGTGCGGACGGCAATCGCGGATTCCGCAATTAGAATATGTTTGTGTGAGACCTCCACCCCCCCCCCCCCTACAGCTCACAATGAATTTTAGAACATTTTAATAAGTGCAACACATTGGTGAATATGTCTTTAGTGATATCCAATGTCTTACAGAGAGCTAGGTGTGGGTAGGCAGGGCTAGTGCCATGGTGTTGGATGCCAGAGTCCATCTACAAGCCTCTGTCGCAAATGGAATCTTTGCCCCAGGTGGAGAAAAACTACAGTGCTGATCTGTGATCAGATGATATAAAACACAGATAGTATGTTTGTGAACAGGGTTAAACCATCACGAGGAGAACTCCACCCTGTTCTCTCCCCTCCGATGCTGTGTTAGTTTGATGCAGATGAGTTATGGATCCTCGCTGCGTGAACACACAATTTCTGGACATTGGAAGCAGGTAAGTGCCACCCAGGATTCGCATAGAGTGCTTGATTGTTCGTTAGTGCTGTGGTCATTGTGATGCATGATACAATGAAACTTTAGATCACTGCAGTATAATACATTCATTGTGAGAAACGGCTTGTGGATAGACTAATGGAACAAGTCTAGATGTTGCAGAAGACAGGATTGATATACTTGATAATCATGTCCATAGGAACAGAGTTATACCGGGTGTGAATTGCCTAGAGGGCATTAAAAAACACTGGCCAGGGTATTTAGTTCAGGGCTGGAGCAGTGCAATAAGCATTTGCCTTAAAGTAAAGGGAAATCTAGCTATGGTTTCCCTATCAAAACCTCCAATTAATTTCTCCAGGATTCCTCCTGTGCTGCACCTGTACTCTAGAGTGCTCTTTCTAAGTAACTCAGGTTACTGAATAACATTTCCATTTTTAGCGCACTTTAACTGTGATTATCACTCATCATAAAACATTGTGCCATCGCACTTCCTGATTTTCACGCTTCTACAGTGTGTCAGGTATTTTACAATGCTCTGTAAGTGTTCTAAATGAGAGCAGTAAAATATATTCCCCGCAAGTCATATTGGCAGGGGTCAACGAAGATGAGATCTTTGTATGCTGTCTGCAGTGCTGGATCAAACCCTGTGGAGGCCGCTAGGCAGTTGAAATCTCTGGGCCTCCCTCTTAACCCCTTAGTGACGGCGCTATCGTAAAACTACGTCCTGCTGTTGCAGGACGTCTATGGAGGGAGGTAGCGCCGCTATCTCCCTCCATACAGCGCGGGCGTCAGCTGTTTATTACAGCTGACACCCGTGGGCAATAGCCGCGCTCGGCCGTTCGCGGCTATTAACCCTTTAAATGCCGCCGTCAATTCTGACAGTGGCATTCAAATCCCCCGAACGCTGTTTGGGGGTCCCGCACGGCCCCCCCGCGGTGAGATCGGCGGAGACGTGCAGGTGTTATGGCAGCCGGGGGCCTAATGAATGGCCCCATGGCTGCCTTACCAGACTGCCTATCAAGCCATCCACACAGGGTGGCTTGATAAACTGCCTGTAAAAAAGCAGTATGACGTAATGCTATAGCATTACGTCATACTGCAGGAGCGATCAAAGCATCGCATGTTAAAGTCCCCCAGGGGGACTTCAAAGTAAAGTAAGAAAAAAGATCAATAAAGTTTTTTAAATTGTAAAAAAAAAAAAAGTTATAAAAGTTTAAATCACCCCCCTTTTGCCATATCAATGACTAAAAAATCTAAATCATAAAATAAAAATATGTATTTGGTATCGCCGCGTCCGTAAAAGTCCGATCTATCAAAGTAGTGCATTATTTTTCCTGCACGGTGAACGTCGTCCGAAAAAAAAAAATAAAGAACGCCAGAAATGCACTTTTTTAGTTATCCTGTCTTCCAGAAAAAATGCAATAAAAAGCGATCAAAAAGTTGTATGTATTCCAAATTGATACTATCAACTACAGAACATCCCGCAAAAAACGAGCCCTCGCTCAACTACGTCGACAGAAAAATAAAAAGGTTATTGCGCGCACAAAATGACCGCAGAAAATAATTGAAAAAAATTAAATATCTTTAAAAAAAATACAAGTACTACAGCAAAAAAAAAAAACTATGTAAGTTTGGTATCGTAGTAATCGTACTGACCCATAAAATAAAAATGTCAGGTCGTTTTTGTTGCAGTTTGTGCGCCGTAGAAACAGGACGCACCGAAAAATGGTGGAATTTCGTTTTTTTTTCCATTTCTCTCCGCTAAGAATTTTTAAAAAGTTTTTCAGTACATTATAAGGTACAATAAATAGTGCCATTGAAAAATACAATTCATCCCGCAAAAAACAAGCCCTCATACAGCGACTTCGATGGATAAATAAAGGAGCTACGATTTTTTAAAAGGGAGTAGGAAAAACAAAAATGGAAAAAAGCAAAAAAGCCTGGTCACTAAGGGGTTAAATGATCAGCTATTACGTTTTTAATTTTACTAACCAACAATTTTAATAAAGCAATTTTATTACACAAAACAAGCAGTAATAATTAGTAATCTATTATGTTATCACACAAAGTATTAAATATTATTAAACATAATACTTCTACTCATGAATATTCTATTAGGATCTGGATCGGCGGGAACCCATAACACACTATCTCACAGAAAGCTTTGTTTCTCAAGGATTCTCCTGCACACGCTCTAGTGGAATAACACTGAACTACGTAGTGTAGTGTGCAGGTCGTATGAGCGAACGTACTCGGTAAGGCCGATTTCGCAATCGAGCACCGCGATTTTCGAGTACTTCACTACTCGGGTGAAAAGTACTCGGGGGCGCTGTGGGGCGGGAGGAGGCGTGGTGGAGCGGGGGGTAGCAGCGCAGAACAGGTGGGAGCTCTCTCTCCCTCTCCCCCCCCACTCCCCTCTCACCCACAGCGCTCCCGAGTACTTTTCACCCGAGTAGTGAAGTACTCGAAAATTGCGGTGCTCGATTGCGAAATCGCCCTTACCGAGTACGTTCGCTCATCTCTAATGACCATCACTACTATGTATGTAGGCTGAACCTCAATTTGTGGCAAACTCAGACCTCATGCCCACGGCCGTGACGGACTCCGCTAGCAGAATATCGCAGCCTAGTCCGATACAGCGCCCCCCACTCACCTCCCCTGATCCGCCACGGAAGTCCTGTCCGGCGCGCATGCGCAGTGCAGCATAAGACGTGACCGCCGATTGCCGGTGACGCGTAATCACGCGATACTTCCACTGTGCTCACTGTGACTACAATGGAAGTTGGCCGCGCATTTTTCTGTGGCAATTAGAACATGTCGTGATTTCTTTCACACTGCGGAATTCCGCAGTAGAATTCCGCAGCGTGAACATTAAGATATTAGGTTCAATACAACCTAATAGCTGCGGGATAACGCCGCGGACTTTTGCGGCGTTTCACGCGGCAGAAACCCATCCATGGGCATTAGCCCTCAAAGTTGACAGAAGATGCCCGATGCCTATGGTTTATGTAGTTTAAGTTGTTAATGGGAACAATACAGTATTTTCTCTATAGTCTTTAATGTAAAAAATTTGTGTGAGCTGATTAATTTTTTTCTATCTTTTGGAAACAATTTAAGAAAGCTTGATTGTAATTTTTGTTTTAAGTGTTGTGGGTGTTGGTGGGCAATGCAGATTCAGGATACAGTGCAGCAGAAGGAGTTAGAAAAACAGGCAATGGGGATAAATAAGACATTAAACCTTCACTGTATAGTTACTTAACACTACGGTAGCTATGACTAACTAGCCCTAGGATTTCAGCTCCTTGGGATACAATATGAAATAACAGTAAGAACAGTAAAAGTGATAACAATACTGCTGACTAGCCATTAGTCCTAATGTACAGGGTATTAAATGCATAACGTATCGCACAGTTCCGTTTGGTAGGATTATCACTCTATTAAAATCAATCTGGCATATCGGCAATCCCATGTATGAACTCTGAAATAATGTCTCTATACTGTCTCATGTTCCTATATTCCTATCCCAATCAGTACCTGCAAGCAATACACGTTTATTATCTACACAAGTCTATTCGTTTAATAACTCCAACCACTTTACATGACATCCAACAGGCTTGTGGTTTTACTACTCTTGTCTCTCCTGGTGTGCACACCTAAAGTTAGGCTGGAGGCCGACCTCACTTACAGTATGCAAACTGATAGCCAGTCTCAAGTTGCCTAGTCTGGAAGGTCCAAAGCCTCTGGTAGCAGTACTTGCAGCGTCTGTCTTTTCTACAGTCGTACCTTCACTCCACAGTTCCCACAGTAGACTCAACACAGCTCCTGCTGCTTCTCTCAGATCCTCATCTTCTTGGTGATGCGTCCCACTGTATTTACCACTTGCTGGCAACAACTGCTCTGCAAGCTACTGCGCCTTCTGAATGTCTCTCCAGCAACACTTCACATAATCATGTTTACCTGCAGGTCACATGCGTATCTCTTGTGCGCAAGCATGCAGAAAGTACGCAATGCTATGCATACTTGCTGTGTGCCGCCAATCCCCATACACTATTTTGGCGTGTATGTGCAAGTAGCCCGCACCAATATAGAACATGCCGCGATTTTTTTTTTACACAGCTCATTTTAATGCCACAATTAAAGTCTATGGGATATTGCTACTACATATTACACGCACAAAAACTGCAGGGGTGATATGCAGTGAGCATACAGACGTGTTGTAACCATTACGTTTCCGAACAATCAAGCTTTCTGTACTAGTTCTAAGAAATGATAAAGTAAATAATTTGCTGTTCTCTACATCTGATTGTGTTTGCGTTTAACCCCCAGCAGTTTAGGACAAGCGTTGTTCTGCAGGAAAAGAACATTCCAGTTTAGGATGAACGGAGCTCGTTCTACTTTTAATGCCTGTAGCACCGCTTCTATCAGGGCTATCAACATACTTTGGGTGTCAATTTTAAGCTACAATTCTTGGCATGTTCTGAGCCCTTACACAACCGGAGTTACAGCTAGAGTTGAGCGAGCGTACTCTGCCGAGCTTGATGCTCGTTCGAGTATTAGCGTACTCGATGGTGCTCGTTACTCGAACGAGCATCAAGCCGTGTTTGACCCCGTCTCAGTTTTTGGCTCCTACCCGCTGTCACGTGCCTGTTTTGGCCCCTCCCCAACGCGACGCAGAGCGCGTGTCAATGGCAAATTTTTGGTCTGGCAGGCAGTGGAGAGAGAGAGAGAGAGAGAGAGAGACGAACCTAGGGGAAAAAGAAAAACTCGGCACCCGGCGTCCCACATACAAAAATGCTCGAGTCTCCTATTGTAGTCAATGGGGTTCGTTACTCGAGTAGAGCTCTCAAATTTTACGAAAAGCTCGACTCGAATAATGCAGACTCGAGCATTTGGGTGCTCGATCATCTCTAGTTACAGCCCTTTGAAGTTAGGAATACCGAATGTACAGCTGTCATTTTTAAGTGTATGTGCAGAGGAAAGAGGGAGACCAGCTTCAACAGAGAAGATCTGTAATTCTTCTGTATATCTCCCTGTCACAGAGGAGTGACATGAACTTTTCATTCATGTTATCACCCCCCACTATCAATCAGAAAGCATATTTGCTCTCTGATTGTCACATATGGGTTTTTTCCCCAGAAAAGGAGTGAAATGATGAAAACTTACCCATCTAATCATTCCTCTACACCGTTTAACCCCCGCAGATGCTGCAGTCATTGTTGACCGCGAAATCTAAATGTTTTTTTCAGGAAAAACATTTTGAAACTCTTTTCCCCACAAGATCTTAAATATTGAAAAAATGAAAAAAAACCCTACCCATAGTTAGTATGCCCACATCTATAACAACCCATAGTACATTTATCAAGCACGGAAAATTCCATAATAATGAATAATTTAGCGACTTGTATATACCTCAAAAAGGTACCAATGAAAACTGCAAGTCGTTCCACAAAAAGCAGGCCTGATACAGCTCTGTCGACTGAAATATAGAAGTGCCCTAGTCTGGGAATGTGGCGCCACAGAAAAAAGTATTTTTGTAAAGAGAAAGAAGTGTTTATATTACACAAGAGTGGTAAACCATAATAAAACCTGTATACATTTGGTCCTGTCATAATTGTAATGACTTGTAGATTAAAGGTAACATAATATTTATACTACACCGTGAACACCATAAAAATAAATCACAGTAGCGAAATAGCTTTTCTCCATTTAGGGCTCAAGCAGACGGCCGGGTTGGATCTTGCTGCGATAATTCTCGCAGCCGGGTGCGACCCGTGCCCCTGCAGTCACCAGCGGCGTCTCCTCCTCCACTCCGCTATGTGTCGGCTGCCGCCCAGCTGCACATGCGCAAAGCAGAGCCGACGCGGCAGCGGTGACATTTCTGTGCAGGCCTCTGCGAGGCTCACACAGAAATAGGACATGCCGCTATTTGTTTACCGCACAAGTTTTCACGCGGTCAAATCGTGGCTGTCTGCATAGAATTGCATAAACTAATGCAATCCTATGGCAGCGTGCGCAGGCGGAAATTCTGCGGGAAATCCTGTCGCGGAATTTCAACCTGTGTGTAGGAGGCCTAAGGGCTTATTCAGACAACCGTATATCGGCCGGGTATTCACGTCCCGCTTTGCAGGGGGAGGAGGCTGGAAGAGCCACAAGCAGTGCTCTGAGCACCCGCCCCCTCTCTGCCTCCTCTCCACCCCCTCTCCGCCCCTCTGCACTATTTGCAATGAGAGGAGGCGGGACGGGGGAACAGTCAGAACATGACCCTATGAACAGGTAGCTGTCATACCTGGGCCCTGGTACTTGATGGGGCCCAAAGGCCACTAATGTCATGAGCACAGTGTGGAGTCTTGCTGCAGACTTTGCATTACATGAAAAAAAACCAAAAAAACGGTGCATCCTATGAGATGAATGTAAATCGTGGAGCAGTTAATGGATCAAATATGGCGAACTACCATTCACTAAATTTGTGATGCACATTTCATCATTTTCCCTCCATGTCGTGCCTCATTCTTCAATATTTTTCTCGCTCTGATGAGGAGGAAAATGTGTGTTTAGGGAAAATGCTTGGTGCTGTAATAATGCCAGACATTAACATTAATCTACAGTCCCCAGACAATGAAGGTTGTGACAAAAAGCATATTTGCTTTGGCTGTTTAAGCCAACCTCTGATGGATGCCCTGGTGGCGGGGTGCAGGCATTTGTTAGTAAAGAGCCTTTACTGCATCTTCACACTTCAATTCATTCACTCTGCTATTTTTAATCATTTAGTGCATGGCTTGCAAAATGCAGAGCGTAGGCGTCAGTGGTGGAAATACTAGATAGTAGTAACGAGCAGCAGAGTACTTTCGGCAGAATGCTTTGTGCCAATTAATAGTTAATGGAATGTCTTGTTATGTGCTCCTATATACATATTAAATACCATTTTGAGCGTGCAAGATAAAGGACATGTTCGTTTTATATTATGGATCACTATGGTTGCACTAATAGCAATTACATGTACTTTTTTAAACTTTTTATATCTATGTACACATTGAAGCATTTTTTAATGGGGAAAAAAGATTTTTCTGCCGTGTCCTTTTTTTTTTTTTCTTTAATTTTTAGTCCCTCTGGGGAACTTGACTATGCAGTCGTTTGATTGCTGATATAATACACTGCAATACTTCTGTACTGCAGTGTATTATATCTGTTAAGGGATAGAGCTGGCCATACACTTGAGAGAGTTGTTGCCTGAAATGGCCTATTTTGGCTGTTAAAGGGGTTGTCCCGCGCCGAAACGGGTTTTTTTTTTTCAACCCCCCCCCCCCCCCCCCGTTCGGCGCGAGACAGGGGTTAAAAAAGAACACCGCACAGCGCTTACCTGAATCCCCGCGCTCCGGTGACTTCTTACTTACCTGCTGAAGATGGCCGCCGGGATCTTCTCCCTCGGTGGACCGCAGGGCTTCTGTGCGGTCCATTGCCGATTCCAGCCTCCTAATTGGCTGGAATCGGCACGTGACGGGGCGGAGCTACACGGAGCCCCATTGAGAAAAGGAGAAGACCCGGACTGCGCAAGCGCGTCTAATTTGGCCATTAGACGCTGAAAATTAGACGGGCACCATGGAGACGAGGACGCCAGCAACGGAACAGGTAAGTGAATAACTTTAATAACTTTTGATAACTTCTGTATGGCTCATAATTAATGCACAATGTACATTACAAAGTGCATTAATATGGCCATACAGAAGTGTATAGACCCACTTTGTTTCGCGGGACAACTCCTTTAAGGAAGCCCAGCACCAACCAATAACCGCATAGTGTGGTTGCCAATGGTGTGACAGAGGGAGCCCCTTCCCCTATCTTCTTAGATGCTGTAGTTAGTGTTTACCATGGTATCTAAGGGTGTAAACTGCTGGGATTGGAATTATCCCGATCCTGGCTTTAAGAGCAGCAGAGTGTCAATTGTAATCTACAGCTAACACCTGCAGTGGATGATCCATTTACTGTGCTTGGTGTTAACGACATAGTGCTAGTGCCATAAATGTAAGGCGAATGGCACTAGGGTGTTAAAGGAAATAGGATATGTGTCTTAGAGTAAAGTTACACAGGACAGCTGTCGGGCGCTTAAATGCCTGACAGCGGTCCCAACGACTATCGCTCCTGTGCTTTTATACAGGAGCAATAATCGCTCATTGAATGGAGGTGGAGTGCACCGGCCCACACCAGTTCAGAGTAAACAGACAGTTCATAGATGAACAAGACTGCCTGTTTACACGGGCCGACAGTTGCTTGGTTTTTAGGTAAGCTGAAAACCAAGTGACTCTGACAAGTGATCAATACTTGCTCAGTGCCCTGTCGGGTCGACAACAGATGCTCATAAATGCTCTTTTGAGCGATTGTTGGGTGACTGTTGGCCTGTGTAAAAGTACAATACGTACTGATTGCTGTAGAAGAAAGGAACACGTTTGTTTCCTGCTCATAGCATACGTGATAAAAGTCTAAGCAATGCGAGTCTCACCACTGAGACCACCCATCGATCCTGAAAATGTGGGTCCCCTGTTGCCCTCTACTCCTCAATATGGGCTTGTACTCGGCTATTTCTTTCAACCCTATTGAAATAAATGGATTGGCATGTGCAACTGCCACTCCATTCAATCTGGCATCATTACGGGTGGGTGCAGTAAGCCCACAATGACAAGAGGGGGACATGGGACCTTCATTCTTGGGATCAGCAGGGGTCTCAGCAGTGAGACTCCCACCAATCAGACTTATATCACCCATCGTATTATCTATTGTGGTCCAACACCTTTGACTACTTAACGCTACAGGATGTACAGTTAAGTGCTGGATGTTCGGGGTTTGTATGGAGGTGGATCAGTGGTCGATCCCGCTCCATACAATGCAGGTGTCGGGCGACACCCGCCAGCTACAGCTCTGATCAGCAGGGCCGCTGATCACTGCTACTAACCCTTTAAATGCCCCGAACAACGATCCCCACACGATAGGACTGCGGGTGATGGGGTGGGGGGTGGTTAATATGGCAGCCGGGGGCCGTCTGTAAGCTCACAGGGCAGCCATGGCAGATTATCTATCAAGCCATGCATGCAGCTTGGCTTGATAGATTGCATGTCAGATGGCAGTATAATGTAATACTATAGTATTACATCTTACTGCAGGAGCGATCAAACCATTGCAAGTTCTTAACCCCCTATGAGAACTAAGAAAAAAAGAGTAAAATATTTGTTCAAAAAAGTTTTATTAATCATTAAAAAAATAAAAGGTAATAAAAGTTTAATCCAACCCCCTCTTTTGCTATAATTTAAAAAAAAAACATATTTAGTATTGCTGCGCCCCAAAAGGCCTATCTAGCAAAGTAACACCTTATTTACCCCACACAGTGAACATTCTCAAAAAAAGCAGACAGAATTGTGCTTTTTTCATCACCCCATTACCAAGTAAATGTATTAAATGTATTAAAAAGCAATTAAAAAGTAGTGTGTACTCCAAAAAGGTAAAAAAGTGAAAATCCATGACAAAATCTGCAACAAATCAATTATGCGTGAATGCATCGTTAGGGTATGTTCAAACGTAGCGGAACTGCGGAAAATTCTGCAGCAAATCCACAGCATTTCTGTATCAAAAACCCAGTACAAATCCAAATCATTGGTGCGGATTTAGGCCTCCTGTCCACGAACGTAGAGATATCCCGTGGCAGATCCCCGCCACGGGAGTCGCCGCCGGGGAAAGCTGACAGCTCTCCACGCTGAGCCTATCTGGCAGATATGCTCACCACGAAGAATCGCGGCAAATCGCAGCATGCTGCGATTTGAATCCTGCGAGCGGAGAATCGCTATGATTCTCCGCTCGTGGACAGGGGGCTGCGTTTTCCATAGCAACGCTATGGAAAGCGTTCTCTGTGTTACCCACGGCCGGATTTTGACATCCTGACAATGCAGTACACTGCAGTACACACAAATACTGGTAATACATATACAATACATAATACATATGTATCATACCAGTGTCTCATAGCTACAAACAAGCTCATTGTCATGATCAGACAGTACAGAGCGGTGACATCTTCCAGTTATGCTTGTTCTCACATGGGGTGGTCTTGTCTTGTGGCCACAACATCTTCAGCTCAGTGGGATGTCAGGAACTGGACATGTAGCAGTAACATCTGGTCCGGACGTAGGAGTTCCCAGAAGATGTGTGTGCAACCTCTCTATGTAACCTCGTAGCTGTATCCATGGAAGAACACAGGCGTTACAATGCATGCTGTGTAGGTCCTGTTACCAAAAACAGATACTCTCTGAGTGTAGCAAGAGTGCAATGGTTCTCTATGGTCACAATATTGTAGGCTATAGAAGCCAGTCTGATCAATCCAGAAACCAAACTCATTTTTGAAGTGGCCAGCCAAGTGCGTAGTGCTGGGGGCTACAAAGCAGTCAAACTCCAAGTATTACAAATGACACACGGTAGGTGGGGGACCTGATAAAAAAATGTTGCATAGGCCAAGGAGCTTAGAGATAGACCTATGGATAGTTTAATTGTTTAAGAGCTGTCAAGACGTGCTGCTGGTTAGTTTCTTCTCTTAATGCATAGCTACATTGCATGATACCCACTAGTATCGGTGACCCAATCAGAGTATGTACCATTTAGGCCTCCTTCACACGGGAGATAAAGTCGCGTGATTTTCACACGTTGCGACAATGCTGCAAGTCACATGTATGTGAAGCCCATGCTTTCCTATACGTTCCTTCACATTTGCGAGGTTTTGTAGCATGCTACATTGTGAGTCAAAAAACATTGAGGGTTTTGCGATATGCACACGGCGTGAGGTTTTCAGTAGCCCATGTTTCCCAATGGAGCCTTCCTCTCTGTTCAATGAATGAATGGCTGTGATTGGTTCATCGAGCACCGACAATGATTGGCTGAGCCAGGGTGCTTGTGAACCAATCACAGCCAGCCCTTCCTGGAGGCGGGGATTTTGATCCTCCAATCCTGGAAGGGCTGGCAGAAGACTGAAGACAAGTGCAGAGGTGAAGAGGACTTTGTAGCGCCACAAAATCGTGGTATTGCTGCTAGAAAACGACGCAATATCACACGGACCACCGATGCGATATTGCTGTGGTTTTCTTGTGGAGATATCATGTCGCTCGTGTGAAGGGGGCCTTATAATCCCCCTCTGCTTTCCATCACTGACCAGTTACTTACCCACTTACATTCTCACCCAGACCAAGCATTCTCAATTTATATACCAACCTTTTATCCGACACAGTATCAGATACTTTGAAAAAGTCCAGATACACAAGATCCAATGATTCACTCCGGCCTAGTTTAGAACTTACCTCCTCATAGAAGCTGATCAGGTTGGTTTGACAGGAGCGATCTCTCATAAACCCGTGCTGCTACGGAGTTATATAGCTATTTTCCTTGAAGTTTTTCAGGATAGCATCTCTTAGAAACACTTCAAACAGTTTACCCACAAGAGAAGTAAGAGTTACCGGCCTGTAATTTCAAGGTTCACTATTTGACTCCTTTTTGAATATCGGCACCACAATAGCTATGTGCCAATCCAATGGAACAGACCCCAGCCACGACTTCTTTTTGCAAAATTTGCAACACAGACATCTTTGGTTCCTCAGTTTTCCAGCACCCCCAAAACCTCTACCAATCTAACTCAAACTCTTCATCCTGCTCCTACCCCCAATCTTGTGCCTGTTACTGTCCTACTTGCTCCTATTACTGTACCTGCTGTGTGATATGGTGCCCCCAAATACTATACTATACAGAAATCTGTCTGCCTCTGACTCCCTGCTCTACCATAGTTATCAACTGTATTGTGTTGAGAGCGGCAGTTGTCCAGGGATTTGGGCCACTGGGCTAGAGGTGCCCCTGATGCTGACAGATGACATTTTCTCTGGTTGGAGTTATTCCCTTTCCCTTTCCTTCTCTGTCTGAGCCCAGACTACCATGAAGATCTCTTCCAGCCACCACTCGTGACTCCATGCTATCCCCATCCTGTTGCTACACCTCCTCTTGGTGCTCCCCATCGTATTAATCCCCCCCATATGGCCCCACTAAGTAATAGTGCCCCACTTTGTAACAGCTCCCCCCGCCCTTTCTCTGTAGATCCTTGTCCATATTCCCCAGCCATCAGTACAACTATCTTAACTCACTCAGGACTGCCAATACAGCCCCTCTGTGCTATCTGCTTCCAGATGCTGATAGATGATGAGGAAGGGGGTGTTTGACCACTTATAGTATACAATATATACTGGATGCAGCTCCATAAGGGAAAATAACTCCTTCTGAAATCAATAGATACCACCACGGTAATAAGACTATTGGTGGGTTCCACATGTCATTAACTATTTAAACATTTTAAGCCCATAAATGACAAGGCTAAAATAATCACTATTACTGCATCCAAGAGTCCTATAGATTTCAGGAACCCAATATAAGTGACATTTTTGCCTATCCAATCATTTATTTTCCCTAAGATAGGCAGCTAACAAAGCACCAGACAGGTGCCTATCTTCTTCTCTCCATAGGAATAACATGCAGGTTTGGCCAAGTCAAAGAGGCATCTTAATGGACTATTCACAGAACACAGCTGTTCATAATGGTAGTTTAATCAGTATCTATTGTAATGGTGCCTACCACGGCTCAGCTGTCACTGGAGCTGTAGTCGGGCACCACTCTTTTCCTTGCCCTCACTCTCGACCCATAGAGCGCATACTCTCATCCCTCTTCTTAAAGGGCCAGTGTGCCTGTCCCTATCAGGTTCCCCACAAATCTTTGTTATATTAGACATCCTCACCCCATAGAGGATGCCTAAACAATTGGTCTACACCAGTCATTGTGACAAACACTCTGTTTATATTTGTTCTTGTTCTGACTCCTGGTAATTCTGACTTCTGTGTATCCCTGACCTCAGCTCTGATCTTTGACTTCGCTATTGCTCACTGCCTGCCCTGATCCTCTGCTTGGGCTTCGTTACCGAACTTGTGCCGTCAGCCCTGACCATCGCCTGTCTGACCACTATGGTACAGTTCACACCATCTAGAACTGCGCCTCGGCCATGTGCAGCATCAGCAGCCACACTACCTAGAATATCTTAATGAGTAATGGCTAGCAACGACTGCATCCCTCTTGGAGGGGTCAGAGGTATAAACCATGGTACCCAAGGTGCTGCCTCCCCAGATAGCCCAAAGTCAAACCAGTATGGCAAGCGGATTCATCTCTATCTGCCTGACATCTATGTTATGTCTTTGGGTAGTTAGGTCTAACTGAAGGATGGGCCCTATAGCAGAAGCTAAAGAGAAGTGTATCCAAGTTCTGGTTCTGTCTTCATGGAATTCTTGTCATCTTTCGCAGAGCAAAAGGGACTCCTTTCCCCTTCTCTTATTTGCTAATGTCAATGGTTGCTAATAATATTTTGCATTTAGGTCCAGCAGCTTCAACTCCTCTGCTTACGTCTGTCAGTCCTATGTGGTACCCCATGTATGCAAGATGTCCGTCTCAAGCAGTTCAACTTCATGAAAGTTCCATTAAAACTTCTGAAATGTGTGCATCTATCCTATACTTGAACATATATAGAATTATATGCTTTCTAGACATGGAAATTCCTTCTCCCAGAGCGTGCACTATAGTCCCCTTGTAAGTGGGGCTGGACCTTCACGAACAAGCGTCTTGTGTTGTATTCTAAAGGCTTGCCTTGCGAGGGAAGTACATTTCTCCTTTCATCTGTGCCTTTGAGCAGGAGGACTTATTTCTCCGTTAAATACACCCTCAAGCACTTGCACATCATATGCCGGCAGATTTCATTTATGTGCAGAATCAATTAGTAATCTGACTGTGCCGGAGGAAATGAAGCGGCTTTCTGTGTAGATCCAGCTGTAGACTTTGTGATACATTGCTCTCAGAGGTTGCATAATCGATTATAATTATGAATCAAGTGAAGCTTAGAGAAATGCTGTTTGGTAGCTGATATTTCTCATTACTATTCCCAGCCGTATTCAGTGTCCCCATACCAAAGCCATTCACATTCAGTACCTTCATAGTATATCCAGCCATATTATACATATTAAAGGGGTTGTTCAGGACTGAACTATTGATGACTTATCTTTAGAATAGTTGATTGGTGATGGTCTGCCACCCAGGGCGCTGGCCAATTAGCTGTTTGCTGGGTTGTACAGAGTTAGGCTGCCTTCACATCAGTGTCGGGGGTTCCCTTTTCTTGCTCACTGAAAGGGGAATCTCCTGGCTGAACAAATACATCTAATCACGGAGCCGACAGACCCTATTGACTAAAATGAAGTTTGTTTGGTTTTCGCTCAGCTGCCCAGCATAATAATGGAAGAAAAAGCACTGCGATTTCTTCCGGTATTTTGTGCCGGGGAAATACGACGGAACCCCTGATGCCAAAGTGAAGGCAGCCTTAGTGTGTTGCTGGAAAGCACTGCCTCTGTACACTGGTAGTGGCCCAGGATGGTATTGCAGGCACAGTTTCAATCCACTTGAATGGGAAATGTGCCTTTAATTTCCTCCCGGACCACTGAACTCCATACAACGGCTCCGCATGCTAGCACATTGCTGCCCGGAAGCACAGCAGATGTTAGTGGTCATATGATGTGCCGGCGGCCGGGATCACAGTCGTTTTTGTCTTTTTGTCGTCAACCAGGTGAATGCTCAGCCCTACTCTTACCATTATAGAAGATACTGTACAAGTTGTCCCTCTTCCAAAAAAAAAAAATCCAGGGTACTTTTTTTTTGTTGCTGACAGCACATCCCAATTCGCATTTTTTTGCTACAAAAAAAACACAATCAGCTGACGACTGAGTATTCTTCTTTCCTTGGCTGATTGTGTGAAGCTACATACCGACAGTTGGGCTAAAGAGTGTTTCTATGAACATTTGTGTCTGTTGAGCCGTGTAAAAGCACCTTAATAGGTTATTTGTCACTCGTCCTATAAGAAATTCATTAGCATAGTGATTGTCTTCAAAGTCATCTCCAAATGGGGTTGTCTTCTGCTGGATCTTTAGGGCTCAGATGTTTTCAGAGCCCCTGCCCAGGGGGAATCCTCTGGTGCCCCAGTCCAACCCTCCATAGTCTAATATACAGTAGGAAACAACCTATTTTCCCAGTGAGTGTCCATATTTTCCTGATGGCTTCTCCTGAGGAGAATCTGTATTCCTGTGAGGTTCTTCCACCTCTGGAAACATTTAATTACTGTTCGGGAGCTTGTTCACACATTTCAGCATTTTATGCTGGAAATGCTAATTAAAAATTTATAAAATACAAATTGTGGCCACTGGAGCGTTACCTTGTCGTGTAATTAGATGCAATCAGTAGCAGGGCTACAATGCGGATGCTGTTCAATGCTTGATCTGGCGTCTATCCCCTTTGCTGGGCTTTTAGAGGGGTGTCTTACGTTAGTGCCTTCTCTCTTCCAGTAGGAGATGTGGCCAACATGTCTTGCAGAACTGCTACATCCATTGATTCGTCCTGCAGCAAAACAACGCATTGACATGACGTACTTGTTGCAGAGATACCCCTCCATCTGTGCACATCACCCCTAAACTAATCTGGCTATGGGATGATGCAGTCTCTCAGCTTATAAAGGGGCTTTAGAGAGTAGGATCTAATCATATCATTTCTCTTACAGCAACAATAAGCGGATGTAGGAGATGAAATATTCTTTCTCCTTTTGATACCAGGATCTTTTGTTCTGAGGCCTGCTGTGCGGTGACATTAGACTCTGCACAAGAAGTGCTATAAACCTCTGCAGCGATGGCTTCTAACAATAGTATCATTTTAGACAGTCGTCCGGTAAAGGAGGGGTTGGGGGTCCTAAGGGGACAGAATCCATGTATAAATACTAGGGGTAGTGAAGATTTGTGGACCTCATAGTACAGTAGACAATTTAGTACCCATTGTTATATAAAAAAAATAATCACATGCCCCTTCGGCTTCAACCACATTGTGCTCAGAACCCCGTTTGGGACTTCTGTCCCAAGGCTCTGACTACATGGCTGAAAATGCTGTCCAGATGGAATTGTGGATGGAACCATAGACTGCTGTTAGTGAAACGGAGACCAAAGCTGCAAACCTTGGTCTCCATTTTAGCAGGTTTTAACCAGATAGAATAGGTCTAACCTGTAACCTGATGTAAGAGATGAGCTGTGGGACCTGATCTATTCGGATGTATCACATGCTTTCTTCCATGTCTTTTGGGGTGTGGGTGCGGAGGATGGGAGTTTCCGGGTTCATAGTCTAATATACTACTGATTTATGATGAATTGCAGTGACCCGCCAGTTTTTGAACACAATTCTGTCCTGGGACAGGAGGGGCGAGGCTATCTTATCTGCAGATGTTCTTCCCTGGCGCCACTCTAATCTGCCAGTTTCGGGCCCTGTTTTCAGCTGTCCAGGATGGCTGCAGCAATTTTCTAACTAGCTAATACACACTGTGCAGATTGGCCAGTGCTGATCACTTGAGCAGCTCTGGCCAATCACAGAGCAGGTATAGTGCATTAGTATACTAACAATATCAATGCACTGTTGGGATTAGGAAGTCTGAAAATCAGGCCTTTTTAGATGGCCAAAAATAGGACCCAGAACCGATGGAACGAAGCACTGAGGAGAAGAACAACTGCAGTGAATATACCCCTTCGGTCCTGGGACAGGATTTTATCCCAAACCTGGAGGGTTGCTTTAGATAAATATATGTCCACTTTAAGGAGAACATGTCAGGTGTCTGCTTAAACAAATACTTACATTGCTCATAAAATAACAATTCTAGAGCATCTTTTCTTAGAAGTCTCCATAATGCTATTTCTCTGTTATAACTCCTGGAAATGTATGAATAAATAGACAATTGGATGTTACCAATCCCCCTTGTTATAGGGATGTGTCTCTGCATACTCTGACACTCTCAGCTGGTAACACTCCCAATTGGTCATTGACAGACAGGGTAGAGACACACTCCCAACTGGTAACACCCAATTTTCAATTTATTTGTAAATTTCGACTAGGAATAACAGAAGAACAGCACAATTCAGATATATAAGTAGCATGGCTGCACTTGAGAGTTTGGCATGATGGAAAGCACCTCATGGTAACAGACTAGACAAACTGTAGCTGTTCACGGTTTCAATGGTGCTAGCTACTTGTGATTCTGTTACACCTGAGAGTAGAACACTTGTGATAGTTACAGGATCAGAATTGTCTCAGGACTGGAGGATGAATGTAAAACTGCTAGAGAGAGTGAAGCGGCCCCTTCAGCGGGACAGAAGAAGCAGACTGCGCAAGCGCGTCTAATCCAGGCAGAAGAAGGCTTCGGTCGGTGCCATGGAGACAGGGACGCCAACACCGGAGGGGGTAAGTGTATAACTTCTGTATGGCCAATATTTAATGCACGATGTATATTACAAAGTGCATTTATATGGCCATACAGAAGTGCTTAACCCCACTTGCTTTCGCGGGACAACCCCTTTAATATCCACAATTTTCTGTTTTGGTCTAGAATTCTGTACTGGTTCATTTTTACATTGTAGCTGTGTAGGGGTTTTCTGTTGTACTGACTTTGTATCTGGCAATATTCTGACTGCCTGTAGCTACCAATAGGGGGAGCTAACTACATAATTTATATGGCTGGTGTTGAACTGACTGGCAGATGTATAAATCTGCATGCAATACACGTTCCTTAATGCTGACTGCTATTGCAGTGTCACAGCAAGTGGGACTCAGGGGTGGAGGGAATGGGGAGTATTGTTGCTACTTGTGGAGACTACAAACTAACATAGGAAACCTTACACGCAATGCTCCCTTGGAAAGAGTATAGAAATTGTCACAGTGAGCTACTGCCATGGCTCACCTGGCACTGAAGCTGTGGGTGTCACTGCCACACTGTTCTTCTCCATGCCGCTGTGCTTCCTCCCCGTATGTTGTCAGTGGGGCACGTGCACATCTCACTCCTCTTCTTAAAGGGAGAGTGTATGCGCTCCCATTAGATCCCCCACCAATCCCCAGCCACTTCCAACTATATTAGGCATCTTGTCCCCATAGACATGAAATATGCAATGCTATTCCTGGCGTACAGTGAAGAGGCCATGACTCTCACCCGTGTGTTGTAGACTGATCGGTGGGAGTTCCAAGCAGCAGACCCCCACTATTCTGATATAAATGAGGATAGGTCAATAGTTTTAGTTGTGGAAAATCCCTTTAAAAATTGATTCAGCGGGTAGATATTTATTGTAACTATAAAACAGTAACTTCATAATGAACTTGTCAAAGTGTAATGATACTCATTGTCCACAAGATGGCAGTATTGGTACATTCATCGCTTGTATTCTTGAGAGGATAACCGTGAACGCCTGGCTGATTTCATTCAAGATAAAAATGATTGGATATTTAGACGTGTATTGGATTTTCTGATCGTCATTCGCTGTCATTAACTTAAACTCCTTTGTTTTTTCTACAAAACTAAATCTATTCAGGTTTCACATCACCTATACATAATCATATAACTGGTGGTATTATCCTCTTTGAGAGACAAGTGTTGCACGTTTTGTGATTGTTGACATGTTGTTTGCTGTAGGTGTTTGTAAAGAAAATAAATTAAGAGATTTAGGTCAGATTTAAAAAGAAGAAGAAAAAAAAAGATTACTGGCAGGCCTTGTTGAGTCGACGATGCAGCCATCTTTCATTGTCAGAACTCAGCTTTGGTTGCCGTTGTCTCGGTTTAGAGACATAGCTGAAATTTCTACCAATAAATTTACCATGTAAATGTTTTACTATTATTACATTCAATTTATAGGTAGCATGTGGTGAGCTCCCTCTAGTGGTGACTGCCGGCAGGGAAAATGTTATCATTTAGCTCTTTGATGATGCAGTGGATTTTGGAGCTCTGGATCAGAAAACCACAACTCCAATTGCTAGAATGACATAGTGAAAAAAATACCTGTAACAAAATCTACTTAAAGGGGTTTTCCTACTAAACTTGCTTCACAGCTATTCTGTACTTCCTGCTTGCTGACCAGGATCTGTGATTGCTGCAGCCAATCATTGGCAACAGCAGTAACCTTCTATAGTCCATGATTGGCTGCAGTAGTTACATGTCCTGATCAGCAGCAACCAGGAAGTACAGAGTAGCTGTGAAGCAATTTTACATAATGGGAAAACCCATTTAAGAACGTGAGTGTCTTTGTACATATGTATATATGTCATTACTTTTTTTGTACTGATCTAGGGACACCTGGTTTATGCTTTGGAGCTGTAATCACAATTCTGTTAGTTCCTTTTGGAACCAATCATCATGATGTTGACAGATACTACCTAGGTTCTTTTGACATCTGCATCAGAAGTTCCGTTTGGGATCTGTGGATCAGTTTTATGATGATCCCGATAGGGTCTCCCTGGCAGAGGGGAAGCTCCGAGGCTTGCATTAGGGAGATTCTCCTATTGAGGAGTTCTGCGCCGAATTTCGCCGCTGGGCATCGGAGACTAATTGGAACAACCTGGCGTTGCGGAGTTAGTTTTATTGTGGCATAGCGGATAAGATTAAGGACCTTTTGGTGGCGTATCCCGTGCCTCAAAGCCTTGAAGCAGCAATGTCTTTAGCCATTAGGGTTGGAAGACGGATCAAGGAAAGGCATGAGGAGCTTTCCCATACCCCTGCGTCTCCGCCTATGGATGGCGAAGAACCCATGCAATGGGGTTCATCGTTTGGCAATGCCCATAAGTGGAAGAGGGTTCTAAGCAGAGGACGGTGTTTCCACTGCAACCAGACTGGACATTTCCTGCAAAATTGTCCTCGCCGTAACTCTCAGCCAGGAAGACTAGGTAGTCTGGAGGTTAGATGGGAGACCCCGCTAGGTCCAATGATTGCTTGGATGTCGTCCTCCAGGCTGGTGCTTCCTGCTGAGATACTCGCTAAGGGTGGTATTGATCCAATCAAGGTCTTCTTGGATTGTGGAGCTGGTGTCAATCTTATACATCAAGATACAGTCAAGCGTTGTGGGTTAGAGGTAAAACCTCTGGATTACCTCACCCCCGTCTCTGCTATTGATGCCTCTCCGTTGTCCCAAAGGTGTCTGAGGTTTTGTGTTCCGAACCTCTGTCTAAAGATTGGATTATTTTACACTGAAGTTATCACCTTGTATGTGATGGAATCCCTTCCGGCGCAAATCGTCTTGGGTTTGCCCTGGTTGCGGTTGCATAATCCCGTGGTAGATTGGGAGAAGGGAGACATTGTTAAGTGGAGCCCCTGCTGTAGTGATTGCTGTATTTCGGTAGAGGTGTCTTCTGTACAAGCCGAGTTACATGAATATTTGTCTGACTTTGCTGATGTGTTTTCACAAGAAGGGGCAGACAAAATACCGCCTCACAGAAAAGGGGACTGTTCTATTGAACTCAATCTGGACTGTAAATTGCCCAAAAGTCGCATGTAAAGCCTAACCGCGCCTGAGAGGCAGTCCGTAAAGGGTTAAATCAGGACAGTTTAAAGAAAAGACACATTCGTCCCTCAAATTCTCTGTTAGCCGCTGGGTTTTTCTTTGTTAGGAAAAAGGCTAGGGGTTTGCGATCCTGTCTGGATTTCAGAGAGCTAGACAAGATCACTAAGCGTAATCCGTACCCATTGCCTCTCATTCCTGATCTGTTTGCTCAGTTGAATGGTGCCAACTGGTTTTCCAAGTTAGATCTACGAGGGGCATATAACTTGATTCGGATCAAGGAGGAGGACAAATGGAAAGTGGCATTCAACACCCCAGAGGGGCATTTTGAGAGTTTGGTGATGCCGTTTGGGTTAACAAATGCCTGCAGTTTTTCAGTCTTTCATTAAAGGGGTTGTCCCGAGGCAGCAAGTGGGTCTATACACTTCTGTATGGCCATAATAATGCACTTTGTAATGTACATTGTGCATTAATTATGAGCCATACAGAAGTTATAAAAAGTTTTTTACTTACCTGCTCCGTTGCTAGCGTCCTCGTCTCCATGGTGCCGACTAATTTTTGGCCTCCGATGGCCAAATTAGCCGCGCTTGCGCAGTCCGGGTCTTCAGCAGTCTTCTATGGAGCCGCTCGTGCCAGAGAGCGGCTCCGTGTAGCTCCGCCCCGTCACGTGCCGATTCCAGCCAATCAGGAGGCTGGAATCGGCAGTGGACCGCACAGAAGAGCTGCGGTCCACGAAGACAGAGGATCCCGGCGGCCATCTTCAGCGGTAAGTATTGAAGTCACCGGAGCGCGGGGATTAAGGTAAGCGCTCCGGTAAACTTTCTTTACTTCCCTGCATCGGGGTTGTCTCGCGCCGAACGGGGGGGGGGGGTTGAAAAAAAAAAAACCCCGTTTCGGCGCGGGACAACCCCTTTAATGAAGTCCTGTATGTATTTATTGACCCCTTTCTCCTTGCATATCTTGACGATATTTTAATCTTTTCGTCGTATTTTGAGATACACATTGCCCATGTTTGTCAGGTCCTTCAAGCTTTATGCGATAAGTTTGTTCGCGAAAAGGGAAAAATTAGTTTTTTCCGTTCAGATCATCACCTTTCTGGGACACATTATTACCCCAAGAGGTTTCAGGATGGACCCGGAGAAGGTCCGGGCAATACGAAACTGGGTGTTACCTGACATTGGGAAGGTGCTCCAGAGGTTTTTGGGGTTAGCGAATTTTTATCGAAAGTTTATTAAAGGATTTTCGATTTTGGTTAAACCAATGACAGATATGACTAGGATGGGGCAGTTTTCCTTCTAAATGGTCTTCAAGAGCGTTACAATCTTTTCAGGCATTGAAGGGATGTTTTGCGACAGCTCCGGTTTTGGTACAGCTAGACTAGTCCAGACCATTTGTAGTGGAGGTGGATGCCTCGGAAGTTAGGGTAGGTGTGGTGCTATCCCAAGGTACTAATACATTGCAAAATCTTCGCCCTTGTGCTTTTTTTTCACGCAAGTTTTCTCTGGCTGAGCGCAATTATGACATTGGTGACCGAGAACTGTTGGCAATTTAGTGGGCGTTTCAGGAGTGGCAACACTTGTTGGAAGGGGCGCAGCATAAGGTGACAGTTTTTATGGATCACAAAAACCTAATCTACTTGGAATCAGCTAAGAGACTTAACCCAAGACAGGCGCGGTGGTCATTGGTTTTTTCGTGCTTCGACTTTCTTGTTACTTATCGTCATCGTCCAGGCAGTAAAAACATTAAAGCTGATGCTCTTTCTAGGAGTTTCATTCTCATAATTTCAGATGAACCTCCTGCACTTATCCCCTCGGAGGGGGTAGTGCCATACACGGTTTCCCTGGAGTTGGAGGAGCAGGTCCGTAATGCGCAAGACTTGGTTCTGGCAGGTTTGCTGGTGGGGAAGCTGTTTGTTCCTGTCCATTTGAGGTTGCAAGTACTGTCTGAAGTACACAATTCTGTGTTGACTGGGCATCCAAGAATCAATGATACCCGAAAGTTACTCACAAGGAGGTTTTGGTGCCCATCTTTGCGAGGGTTACTTAGGTCCCAGGAACGAGTGCAAGCCTGCATCTATCGACACGATCAGTCTACCGTGTTAGGCAGGGCCATCTCCCTGCAGACATGCAATTATTGTGCATGTCTGCAAGTGCTGGCCCAGCACGTCCTTTGCAGATGTAACAACAATTAAAGGGGTGGTCTCGCGAAACCAAGTGGGGTTATACACTTCCGTATGGCCATATTAATGCACTTTGTAATGTACATTGTGCATTAAATATGAGCCATACAGAAGTTATTCCACTTACCTGCTCCGTTGCTAGCGTCCTCGTCTCCATGGTTCCGTCTAAATTCGCTGGCAGCTTGCTTTTTTAGACGCGCTTGCGCAGTCCGGTCTTCTCCATTCAGCACGAGCCGCTTCAGTGTGCTCCCCGCTACAGCTCTTCTGCGCATGCGCAGACGAGCTGTCACTGCTCGGGAGCGCGCTGCAGCGGCCATTCTGTACCTTCCTCTGTTAGAGGAAGGTGCAGAAACTGGAGCTGCCCAGCGGAGAAGCCCAGCCCAGCAGCCCCGAGAAGCCTCCCAGGTAAGTGATTTGTGGGGGGGGGGGCTGCCGCTGCGCCGGGCTGCGCCGGGGGGGGGGCTGTCGCTGCGCCGGGCTGCCGCTGCGCCGGGGGGGGGGCTGCCGCTGTGATGGGGGAACTAGCGCTAGGCCGGGGGGGCTGTCGCTGCGATGGGGGGGCTGTCGCTAGGCCGGGGGGGCTGCCGCTGCGATGGGGGGGCTGTCGCTAGGCCGGGGGGGGCTGCCGCTGCGCCGGGGGGGGCTGCCGCTGTGATGGGGGAACTAGCGCTAGGCCGGGGGGGCTGTCGCTGCGATGGGGGGGCTGTCGCTAGGCCGGGGGGGGCTGCCGCTGCGATGGGGGGGCTGTCGCTAGGCCGGGGGGGGGCTGCCGCTGTGATGGGGGAACTAGCGCTAGGCCGGGGGGGGCTGCCGCTGCGATGGGGGGGCTGTCGCTAGGCCGGGGGGGGCTGCCGCTGCGATGGGGGGGCTGTCGCTAGGCCGGGGGGGGCTGCCGCTGCGATGGGGGGGCTGTCGCTAGGCCGGGGGGGGCTGCCGCTGTGATGGGGGGGCTGTCGCTAGGCCGGGGGGGCTGCCGCTGCGATGGGGGGGCTGTCGCTAGGCCGGGGGGGGCTGTCGCTAGGCCGGGGGGGGGCTGTCGCTGCGATGGGGGGGCTGTCGCTAGGCCGGGGGGGGCTGCCGCTAGGCCGGGGGGGGCTGCCGCCAGGCCGGGGGAACTAGCGCTGGGCTCCGGAACCTAGCGCTGGGCTCCGGGGCCTTCACCTGGGCTGAGGGTCTAGCGCTGGGGAGCCGGGGGCTAGCGCCTTACCTGCTGCCTGGCGGTGGGCGTCTGGTCGGCGGCTGCGGGGCGTCTGGTCGGCGGCTGCGATGCGTCCGGTTGCCATGGAGACACAGCTGGCGGCGTCTCGGGAGCGCGCACGTCGGGCTGCAGCGAGCGACGGGGAAAGAGCCGGCGGCCATCTTGAGGAAACTTTTATAAGTTGCTGAAACGCTGGAACGGTAAGTACGAACCAGCTAGAAATGTCATTTACAGGGGGGCTTAGTAATGTGTACTTAATGGGGGGGACTGGGCAAAAAAAAAATTTAACTGCTTCCTCGAGACATCTCCTTTAATAGCCACCCTTAGCTATGTACAATCCCATGCAGTCGCACAGGGCGTTGGCCACAAGCTTGTAGGAGGAGCATCAGATGGATTTAGGCTTGGGGCCATTGCCCACCCTTAGGTCCACCCAGCCAGGTTTTGGTGATGTATTTATGTTATGAGCATGGTTCTGGTATTGTATCTATATACTGAGATTGAGTCATAAAATCCTAGAATGGTAGAGTTGAAAGGGCCCTCCAGGGTCATCTGGTCCAACCACCTGCTCAGTGCAGGATTCACTAAATCATCCCTGACAGATATTTGTCCAGCTTCTGTTTGAAGACTTCCATTAAAGGAGAACTCACCACCTCCCGTGGCAACCAGTTCCACTCATTGATCACCCTCACTGTCAGAAAGTTTTTTTCAAAATATATCTAATCATGCGGTATTTTATGTTATGGTTTTGGTATTTGTATCTATGTACTGAGATTGGTTCTGGTGCTGTATTCATGTTTTTTATGCTATACGTTTGGTTCTAGTAAAGCTTTTATTCACTGAGCTGTTCTGGTGTGGGTATGCTGTTATGTTTCTGCTTTGTGTACAAGCAGAATACAGGCAGATGGCCTATCAGTGCTATATATATAATTTTTTTTTCTCCTGCTGAGGGGGTGAGAATTTCCTCATAGGGAGCCATCTAACTCAAGGCTGGCACTGGATCTATTTACTACAGATATTCCGTTTTTCTGCTCCCAGGACAGAGTAAACTGAAAACCCTGAATGCAGATGGAACCTAAGCTGTGCTCTTATGCTATAATCTTCTGCTGCTCTGTATTTTGGAATAGTTTGTTTTTTTCAGATTACTATACGGTGCCTGCTTTACAGTCTATGATTCTCCAAACGCAGATCACCAGCGTATGCTTTATGTAAAGACACTGGACAAACCATGAAATGCTCGGAGATTTCAGCCAGCAGAATTTTGAAGGCAGCTCTGGGTGTTACTTGAGGAGAATGTAAATCAGGTACACACTACAGCAAATACTAGATGTAGGCTGGAAATTGATACTCATTTTATTTCATTAAAATTTGTCCTTAGTGTTAAAGGGGTTGTCCATCATCCGGAATACATGGTTGCTTTCTTCCAAAAACAGTGCAATGCCTGTCCAAACGCCTGTCCAACGTTGAGCGATCGCCTTGCACTCCGAGCGGAGGATGCAGAAGACAAGCGAGGTGTACCCGCTTGTCTTCTGCATTCAGCTGTTCTCTGCTCGGAGCGCCCAGCTGTTATACAGCCGAGCGCTCCGTGCCGCGTATGGAGAACAGAGCTGGACCGCTTTGTTCTTTATACCCCGCCTATCATCAGGGAGCTGAAACAATAGTATCAGCTGTATCCCGCTGTGAATTCCTGATAACTGATCGCTGATCTTTTAGCATGCTGAAAGATCAGCGACGGCTTAACGAAAACTGCACGATGTCAGTGCAGTTAAACACAACGATTATCGCTCAAAAGATGGCTTTGAGTGATTTTTGAGCGAAAATCGTTGTGTCTTAAAGGGCCTTTACCCAGCAGACTACACAATTGTTTCCGTGAAAAATAGAAACTTGATGGAATAGACACAAACTGAGAGTGGTATATCCCTAGACGAAATCAGGCTCGGACTGGTCAACAGAGCAAATGAGGAATCCCCTGTTGGGCCCTAAGCCAGGAGGGTCCCCCAGCCCTTCATCCCAGATCTGTACATATTGGATGGGATTCTATCTATTCCGCCAAGCTCCATTCTCCATATACTTCAGTTGAAACGGCCACACACAAACACAGCCACCTTTCTACTGAAGTACATGGAGAATTCCGTGGCAAAGAATTTGTGAATGGAGATCAAGTAATATTTGCATGTGCCCCCACATACAGTGGCCCCCCCCAGTAGGAATTTTAGCACCCCCATCCAACACTAGATGGAACAGAAGAATGTAAACCCTGAACATAGAGAGCCTATGGCTATGTTCACATCAGCATATGGGGTTCTATTTGGAGCCTCAGTCTCTGAATTCTGTTGAAATCCCGGACAAAATAGCACAGCATGCTTTGCTAATAAAAAGCCGAACAGCATGGCAGAAACCAGCAGGCCCCATTATAATAGTCAGTGGGATCCGTTCATCGATGAGATGGATTCACTCAGCTCTCATAACAGTAGGAAAATGGAAACCCCAAAGCTGATGTGAATTTAGCCTTAGGGCCCTTTTACATACGGGAATCTGAATGAACTCTTATCAGTCAGTGTAAATGTATGCTCCGACTGCACAACCATCAAGAATTCGTTAGCTTCTCATTCATCGTTCAGTTTCGCCATGCAGAACACTGAAGGACAGATTGGCCCTTATAAACAGATATCTGTTGAATTATGAACTGCCTGCTTACTGTGAATGGAGGCAGGGGGCGGAATGATCCCCAGCCCGCTCCCCCTCCATTCAGTCAGTGATGCTTGTTCCTGTGTGAAAGCACGAGAACGATTATCGCTGGGACGACCTGTTGGGCATCTACGCCTGACAAGTCGTCCCGTGTAAAAGGGCCAATAGTTGCTAAAATTCTGACTGCTGCTAGAGGGAGCTCACTGAAGACAGAGTTATTGAACTAAGAAATAGAACTCTATCCAGTGAGCACCCCCTAGTGCTGCAGAAGAGAATTGCTCTTTGATTATTTCAACTTTTTTTTTACCTTGTCTACTTGCTGGGGAAAAACAGCTAAATAAACACTTCATGACCCTGGTGACAAAATCCATTTTAAAGGGAGGCTAAAAGTTTTTTTCAAGTTTTCCCCCATTCACTGAATAGGTGATTGGTGGAGGTCCAACTGCTGGGATCCCCACCCATCCTGAGAAGGGGAGACCTGTGCCCCCTCCTTACCGTGGGGTTGCTTCTCTCACCCTCAGTGTTGACAGATTGAATGAAGCGTTGGCTGCGCATGCACGCTCGCCACTCCATTCATTCCAATGTGGCTGATAGAAATAGCGCTTTGCACTTGGCTATCTCCAGCAGTCCCATAGAAGATGAATAGAGCAGCACTGTGCATGCGTGTCCGCAGCTCCATTCAATCTGATGTCACTGAGGGTGGGAGAAGCGACCTTGTAGTAAGGAGGAAGGGGCACACTGGTCCCTGTTCTTGTTATTGGTGGGGGTCTCAGTGGTCGGACCCTCACTAATCTGTCCAGTGGATGGGTGAAAACTAGAGAAAAATAATTCCAGTCCAATGAAAGCTGTATGCAAATCTCCATAATATTCCTCCATCATACGGTAGGAATTAAATCCTGAATGTATTCCTACATATCAATGGCTCCCGCATGCAGCTGTATGGCAGAGGAGTGCAGCCGGAGTGCTCTTGACCGATGGGCATGCTGAGAAGCATAGTAATGTATGATTGTGCCTGATGTATATGTAGATTGTGAGCCCCTCTGGGGACAGGGACTTATGCATTGTGTGTACAGCCCTTTACAGCGGATAATGAATTATAGCGTATGAGCCATAGCTTCCTGGCTGTTGATACATTTGCTTGATTTATTGCATTCAAACCACATCAAACTGTATGAGCCAGAAATAGAAAGGACGAAAAATCCAAGTTTACATGCCAGCACAAAGGCAATAAATGACGCACGTCTCCAGACAGGGAGTATATATATCCAGGCTATACGTTCTCATCAGACTGGTCAGGAACCCTGAGGGGTAAGCATGGCAAAGAAAGATGAGTGGCAGGTTTATCAATACTGTTCGGGAACAAGAAAGCGCTGTATAATGTAAGTGATGGTAGCAATATGTTGCACTCCTCCTCATATGCCTCGAAGACTGTTCTAAAGGCCCATTTAAACGGGAGGAATGTAGGCCAAATGATGCCCGACACTCGTCCATGTGTGTCCTCACTCCCGTGCTCCTGCATGGGAGCTAGTAGAGCTGGATCGCTCATAGATCGGCCAGCAGGGGGACGGGGAGGCTGCAGGCAATTTCTCTCCTCGCACTCCCCTGCCCGTCTCCATTGACTAAACATAGCAGCTGTTCAGTACTGAACAGCTGCTATTTACACTGAACGCTCATCATTTCGCTCATTGTCCATCATTTATGCTGCATAAACGATGGACGATGAGCTGAACGATTATCGTTCAGTGCAAATAGCTGCTGTTCAGTACTGATCGCCGCTATGTTATGTCAATGGAGATGGGCGGGGGATAGCGACGAGTGAAATCTCCTCCAGCCGCCCCACTGTGAACCAGCGATACTAGATCCCATGCAGCAGCATGAGAGCAAGTATGTGTGGGGACGAGACCCAAGCACAATCTGTCCTACATGGCTTCTCATACAATTGACTGTGCCATTCTTACAGAGAATCCTAATAATGGGGACCTCTAGGATGGCTAGGCTTTTCTCCTGCACTGGGGGGAGGGGGGGCTGCAATATTCATCTTGTCATCATCGGCTATAGGGCGCATTCACACGGGTGAGTGCAATAACGGGCGGGGAAAGGCGACCCAATATCCTTTGGAACGCATCACATCACCCGTTGTTTTCAATGGGGCCGACACAGCATCGCAAGGCGTGCGATACGAGGTTTATCCATTGAAAACATGGAGGATCGCTACTTCCCTAAGGGTAGGTTCACATGTGGCTGATTTGCTCCGGATTTCTTCACCGATCTGCAGCATATTCACCCTATCAGTTGAATTCAGATTGAAGGATTGAATTCTGCTCAGCTCTGCAGCAAAATCTGCAACTAAATACCTAGGAGATGTGCGACGTTTGGAGACTTACTTCGGTAGATCTTGCAGTGTGGATTGGGCTGCAACTATGTATGATTTGCAGCGTGGCTTATATTGACTCCTATTACCTTAGGAAATCGCAGGGCTACACTGGGTTCTTGGCTGTGTGACCCCTGTTATGGCCAAAGTCATCGTGTAGCCTAGCTTTATACAGGGTGCCTTTCTCCAGAGGAACTACATAGTCGTGCCGCCCGTTGTGATCGGCTTGGCGATAAAATCAGGATGCTTTTTGCTAAATTGATTGTTAGCAAAAAGCACTAAATATTGGCTCTCTGCTTTGAGCAGGAAGAACAGGTTTGTGAGCATGGCCTCGCTGCCTTGTAGTGTTTGAGTTATAGGTTTGATTCTGACCTTGATGGGGATCTGAACCCGGGACCCCACTACTGCAGGGCAGCAACTACAACCACTGGGAGGACAAATTAGAGAACCCGATTTTTAATTCAGTCGATTTTAAATGGAAGTCTGAATGGGAAGGCTTGATTCACAATTAGTTTTTAAAATCTGGTTCGACACTCCAACCCGAGTACACTGCCCAACGATGATTTTCTTTTGGGCTCAAAATTAGCGTATTCTTATGTATCTCCATCTGCTGAATTCAAGAATTGCCATAAAAATGACCGATTAGCTCTTGCTTTGGAGATACAGTGACATGCAATTTTTTAGTTGACATTTTTAGGGCTTATTCACAAGGGTGTATATCGGCAGGGTTTTCACGCCCGGCCAATATACGCTGCCCCTCTGATGCATTGGCTTACAATGCATCAGTGCACTGGAGCATATTTCCACGGCGTGAAAGCACGACCAGGTGCTCTTATGCCGGCGGTGGCTGCAGCAGTTGCGTAGATCACTGTGGGAGCCTATGCTAGCTGCTGGAGAAGGGGGGTGGTAGGGAGTTTAGCAGAATGACTGCTAAACTCCCTCCCCCTTCTCCTCTCTGCCCCTTGCCGCTGTTTGCAATGGGAGGGGGTGGGGCAGGGCAGAGCTAAGCTCCACCTGCTCCGCACCCTCCCATTGCTGGCTGTGGACAAATTGGCCTATTGCAAATGGCCGGAGGGGAGGAGGTAGGAGACAGGAGGTGGAACAGCGAGGGGGAGGGAAAGGGGAATATCTTCCCAGGCCCCACGGCATTGCAGCCTTGGCGTATATATGCGCTGGGCCCTTTGCTGCTCATGCGTTTTTACGGTGCCGGCAGCCGTGTAAATGGGCCCTTATTTTGTGGGAATTTTTTTGGGGGGGGAGTTGTCACACCTCTCAACTGCCATAACACAACGTTCTCCATATGTTTGTAGGTTATGAACATAATAAATGTGCTATGATGGAGTTACTGCACGATAAGACGGCCACACCGGGTGCGGAGGTCTCTCTGCATGACCGGCTCCATTGCCGGCCATGTGTTCTATCTGCCAGCCGGTGTGGAGAGTCGTCCGCAGCGGCAGTGCAGCGGTCTTATCCTGCAGAAACACGGGCGCATCGGCGCCCGTGTGACTGAGCCCAAAGGCAATCTGACCCTCTTGTGAATACTGCCGGTCATCATTATTTTGGTATGAAGGTCGGGGCCCAGGATCAGTCATGGACTCCACATATATGTTACAACTCTTGTTCTGTTAAACTACGAGAATGGCTGAAAAATAAAACCGATCTATGGCTCTTGCGGTGCCTATGGTATTTTAATAATCGCTCAACACTACTACGTAGTCAGCAAACAAGGCAGTCGCGGGGTAAATGTTGTCGCTGCACTTGATCCCTTTGACTGTGTTCACATTATGGATTTCGCCGTGGATTTGATGAGGAATCCACACTGGTTCTGCAATAAATACACTGCGAAATCTGTGTCCAAAAGCGTACCTTTCATTAGATTGGAAATCTGTGCCGTAGCCTAACCGGTGGGGATTGTCTCCATGCAGGAATTGAAAATCTGTGTGCGAAAAAAGGGACAAAAGTTAAAACTGCCTGGCATCACTTCAGGAAAGAAACGATCTTGAAGTGATGTGAGGATTGCGGATTGTTTCCCATTGTTTTCAATGGGTAAACATTGCATTGCATCGTTTATCTGCCGTGTGAAAGTGGCTAATTTCACAGCCCGATATTGCACTTGCTAACATGCAATTTCCCCGCAAATGCGAGTCATTTTAATCTCAAAACCTCCCTGCATCACTTCAGGGAAGTAGCGATCCTCCGCCATGGGCCATCAGCCAAGGCAGAGGATCGCAGAGTTTCTCCCATTCTTTTCAATGGGAAAACCTAGCATCGAACCGCGTGCATGTAGAACGTGGTGCAATGCTGCCGTCGGCCCCATTGGGAGCAGTGGGCGATTCCATGTGAGGGCACGCCAAAGGATAGGATGTGACGCAATTTGTTTCACTCTGTAAACTCAAAAGAATGGGCTTTAAATCCGTGCGAGATTTGTGCATCTCTCTATGCAGAAATCTCGCACGATTTTCTTGGTCGTATAAAAACGGTCAAATGGGCTGTATTAACTGTGGGTTTTCCACACAGGAAAATCTGCATTGGCAAAATCCATACCTAATGATGTACATTGTACGGCCAAGAAAAGATAGGACCTGCCCTATCCTTCCCACCTTTGGGGAAGGGGGGGGGGGGGCGACTAAACTGCGTATTGCCGAGCATAGTTGCGCCCACGCTTGTCTGAATCCGCCCTCATGCTGTGGATTTTCCATATGGATTTATTTATTTACACACTGTGTCATCATACCTTTAGGCCACTCTCACACAGGTCATGTTTTACAGCCATGCTAAACGCTGTAAAATGCCTCCATTGATTTCAATGGGGGTTCTCAGAAGAGAGATTTTTGAATGTTCTCTGCCCTATTTTAGTGCGTATCAGCAATTTTTAACGCACCTTATAATTGTTACAGACGCCAGTGTGAGAGTGGCCTTAAGGTCGCATAAGTCAGCAATGCTGTGGATTGTCCGCAGCATTGACAGTGCAAGTGCAGTGACCAAGACACAAGGACCACGCAGAAGGAGCTGGCGGAGTTAGAGATGGCACTTGCCGCGGTGGCTCTACCAGACTTCTCCCCGGAGGGACGCATGCAACCTTGGCCAAGGCACCGCTAGGCCTCTTCCAGGCAATGCTGCGACAGCGGTTACCTGAATATATGTGTAGTGGGCTGTACAAGTTGTCACTCGTGACGCCACCGTTCCTTTACACCATTGATTCTCCGGCAGTAGAAATAATAAAGTCCACACGATGTTAATGTTGAAAAATCAATCATTGGGAACAGGCAGCAACTGGAAACTGTACCTCTTGTTTGCAGGATACAGCTTTACATGCCAGTGCAGGAAAGACAGTTTAGAAGATGGTCAGGGAGGAGGACACGGGATGAAATCGGGCCTACAGCAGAATCCCCCAGACTCGCTCCTTGCAATCACATATATAGTGCAACACCACATGACTAGACAAACTTGTTACATTTTCCAGACATGTCCCAGCCACTTGCAGACATTAACCTCTTACATGCTGCAGCTGTCCAATACACATAACTAAAGACAAGACAATTTGCACAGTGCATCCACAAAAAAGACATGACATGTATGACAATTATCGAGGGGCCAGATATATAGACTGGGCCACTAAACAAACATTGTGGATGCAATTTTACAAATCCCATCCACATGTGGGGAAAATCTGCAGTGTAACCTGACCTGCGCTACAGCATGTCAATTTATACTGAAGATTTTCACAGTGAATTTCACTTCTTCAAATGAAAGGATGAAATCAGTACAATCACCACAATCCTCAAGATTTGTTGCTGATTTTCTTAAGATTTTCGCTGTACAACGCTTCCATTGTTTTTAATAGGACCGCTCAGCTTAGCTCCACCCCCGCGGCTCTTCCAGCCTTCCCCCCCCCCCGCAGAAAGGGGCACCGTATATCGTCCAGGCGTGAAAACCTGTCCGATATATGGTTGTCTGAATAAGCCCTTAGAACCAGACACTTTTTAGGGATTTTAGCCATGTGGCGTTTTTACTGCCGAATTTTGTTTCCTTTAGCTGCGAAAATTATTTTTGCTGTGTTTCTTTTTCTGTGACATATAGGGCTATTTTATAAATATCTTCTTCACTGACTTTTTTTTTAACGTTTTTTAGTTTTATTGGGGATAAAATGCTGAAGAAAATGATTTAAAAAAAAATATTTATAGTTATTTTTTTTAAATGTAGTATATTTATGTTAAAATAAAGTAAGCGACCGGGTTCCTCTATTTGTTTCTGACGTTTTGATATATAATATGCATGGTTTTGGATTACAGGGCGCATACGGCGACGGTTTTGGTTGGCGTCGGCTTTATGTTATTCTCTTTCTTATGTATATATTGTTTTTTTCTGGAATTATGTTTCTTACTATCTACATCCCACATGATGTCATATAAGACCTCTGGGGGACATTCACTTTTTTTTTTTCATTTGACACTTTCCCACTGTAGCTGGGGCATGGCATCCATAGGAGCCCCAGTTACAGGAGAAAACAACCCCTGTAGTGACATTAGTCACTGGCAGAGCTGGCCAGGGTCTAGTATGACCCTCCAGCTCTGCTGTAGCAGGGAACCTCCTGCCTTCTCCTCCGGGTTATCAGCTGTTACTAACAGCTGATAACCCTTCCTGCCTCTTATTGATTGCAGAGGAAGGAAGCTTAAAGCGCCGCCATCATTTTACTATCGGCGAGGTTTTAAGCTCAGGACCAGGAGCTGTATATTTACCGCGCCTGGTCCTTTATGGGTTAAAGCACTTTTTACCTACATAAAATGCTGCAGATTTTCCAATTGGAAACCCCATGTGAACATACCCTGAGGGCGCACTCACATGGGCGTAAGCAGTTTCAGTCCATGAAATATGCAGAGCTCATATTTACTGTGTATTTTGGTCCTTGTTGTCTTTCCTTTGCACTTGAGTTTCACGTGCGCAAAAAAAGGCAAAAATAGCTGAAGGAATTCTCCTGCCTTCTCGCATATTTACCCAGAGAATACGCATAGATCACCTGCATTCACTACGTATTTTCAATGCTCCCATCGACTTCCATAGAACACTCTGCGATTTTATTTATTTTTTAAAGAGCGTGAAAAATACATGTTTGAATACCCCAATGCAAGTCTATTGGGTTTTAACCGTGCGTAATACGCTCATGCGGAATTATTCTGCAAGAACATTGCACAATTTGCGTTCTTGCGTAATATTCCGAACCAATATCCGCACTGCTAACGTGTGGCTTTTAATATGGAATAATAATGGTAGAATGCTGCCAGCAATTACGCATCAAAATCTGCATTTGGATCTGCAAAATGAACGCACCCTTAGAAACCTTTCATAGGGATGGAATTACGCCACAGGACGCTGCCAAATCCGCAGCTGTGGAACTCCACGCCAAAGTCCACAGGTGGAACCGCTGATTTTGATGTGGAATTGCAGGCAGGTTTTAAGCCATTTTCAATTCTGCATCCATATCTGCAATAGCCTCTGTATTTTGGCGCAGAATGGCTTGCGGTGTGCCAGCTATTCTGCCACCGTGTGAACGCGCCCCTAACAGCCTAGTACCAAACTGCAGTGCTTTGCATGCCGGCGAGGTCTCCCACACACTCTGACAGTTCTCAGGACTGGCACACGGTGCTGCATCTCTCCCTGGTGATCCCTGAAGGGGTTAAGATGCTATATTTGGAACAGTAAGTATTGAAGGCTTCATCCTTCTCCTCGTCTTCTCTGGGCTCTAAACGCTTCCCCTCCGCACAGTGAGGATGGAAGTGATTTGTGCCGGTCCTCTCCATTCATATTTCATGTTTTCCCTGCAGCGCGGCTGTTTACTGAGCTCAGCGGCAGCTTTGATGGAAATTGGTAGAGACAGCAACCAGCTAAGAGTAAATCAGAGGCTGCTTGGTATCTCCCACTGTTGGTTAGTAGGAGCCGGCCATGTATCTGTGCCTTGTCATATACCATAAACATGCCCTCTGTACGTTGGTAGTAAGTGGGCACTTAGTAGATCTTATCATAGGGCACGTTCATACCTACGGTTTTGGTCATCAAGCAATGAGAACACCAGGACCACAGGATCTGGTGCCGAACTGACCCCATTGAGTAGAATTAGGTCTGCGCAGCTTGCAAATGGAACCTCCAATGCAGATGTGAACCTGCAGATGTGAGCCTTCACATGGGCTGAAAAGCAGCAGAATTTCCACTGCAGACAGTTTTCAAATCTGAGGTGTCACTTTAAGGGTATGTTCAGACTGGGTTGGATTTGCTGTGGCATGTCGGACGTTCTGCAGCAGATCCACCGCTGAAAGTCTGCATCAAAACCCGTGTAGCGGAATTGACATGCTCTTTGACATTGATTTTGGATGTTAACCCTTTCCAATCCACTGTCTGACCTCTGAAGACATTATGATTTAAGGCCGTACAGCTCTGATGCTCGAAGACATACGTCGGGGTTCTCTTACTGTATATTGCCAGCCTCTCTGCTGTCGGAACCTATCCAGCATGTCACCTCATGCAGTACTGGCTTTAGCCAGCATATAGCGCCATGGTATAACGGCAGAAAAAGAGTAAGCCCCCTAGGAAAACCAGGGTACAAATTGGATTGTAAAGGGTTAAATTCACTCCCTCATTGAGAAGAAATGGATTCCGCAGGTAAAACTGACATGCTACAGATTTAAATTCCGCACCGCATGTTAATTTCCGCACGGGTTTTGTGTGGCTTTTTTTCTCAGCATGCGGACGATATTTCTCACCCATTTGCTGCTACTGTAGATACTGTGGATTTTCCGTACGGAAATCCGTCCGGTGTGAACACGGCCTAAGTAGTAATAAATTTGAAATGCTTTTACTTATGCAAGTGATTCTGAGGGGTTTTTATGGCACATTGTACTTTGTTAGTGGTCAATTTTGTTTTGTGCTGTTTTTTTTTGTCCCTGCCCCCCCCCCCCCCCTAAATTTGCAATTTTCAAACTGAATTTTCCGGCTCCTAAAGCCACTTTTACACAGGCCTATGTAAAAAAAATCTGAGTTTTTCATGCAGAGCTGCGATTTTATACATTTCTGTTTGCGTATGCATGCACTTTTACAGCATTTTTTGTGCAATAACAACACAAGCAAGCTGATGATGTCACAGCCTTATTTCCCCTACCAGTGGCATAGAAACCTGTGTGAAAAACATGGGAAAACGCAGAGCACTTTTCCACGCACCCCATTCATTTCAATGGCTACAACGCTGAAAAATAGAACATGCAGCGTTCAATTTAACGCCTGTTAATAACGCTGCGCTAAAACACTAATCGGAGAGGCTTTATTGCAATAAATGGGGGCTTAATGCTGCGTTTGTAAACTGCGTTGAAAATGCACGTATATAAAACAACTGCTTGTGAGAGAGTGGCCTTAGGCCGGCTTCACATGGGCGAGAAAATCACGTGAGATTTGTACATTGCGAGACGCACAAATTGCGCACAAATATGAACCTTGTTCTTTTGAATGGGATCCTACACATGAACGATGCTTACCTGCATCGCACCGTGATACAGGAAACAAATTGCGGTACGTCCCAAGTGCGATGTGAGGTTTCTCCATTAAAAAAATGGGAGAAACTTCCCGAAGTGATGCGAAGTGGTCTTGAGATAAAAGCGACTCGCATCTGCAGGGAAATCACATGTTGGTGAGTGTGATATCAGGCCGTGATTCACGGCCCAAAAATCACATTCGCCTATGTGAAATTAGCCCTAAGCTGCCTTCACACGAGGGGAGAAAATTGTGAGAAATTTGTGCGTTGTGAGACGCACAAATATGAACCCCATTCTTCTGAATAGGGTCATAAAGAAGAGCGACGTTTTCCTGCAAGTTTCCACGCGGTAAACAAATCGCAGTATGTTCTCTCTTTAAGCGTGCTCTCACATCGCAGCGCCCATTGTATTTAATGAGACCGGCAGCACCATCACGCCATGTGCTAGGTGCACACGATGTGACTCGAGGTCTCCCATTGAAAACAATTGGAGAAACTCCGCAATCTTCCGCCGCAGTCGTTTTTAACATGAAAATGCCTCGCATCCAGAGGAAATTCACATAAAGGGGAACGCAATATGGGGGTGGGATTCACGGCCCCGCATCGTGCTCGCTCGTGTTAAGTTAGCCTTAGGCCTCCTGCACACGGGCGAATTAGCATTGTGAAGTCCACGGTGGGCGTCCGCATGCTATGGAAATATGGGATTTCATGAGCATGCTGTGATTCTGTGCCGGCCACGCACAGACGCTTCTTTTGTAGTCAATGGAAGCTGTCTCTCTTGCGGCACTTCTGTAGTGAGCAGTGTGGAAGTATTGCGGGATCCACGTAATAGCCTAGTGCCAGCACCTCCTGCGCATGGGCGATGAACCGCCGTCCGCCACAGCAGGGGTCACCGGCCGGGCACCGGGTCAAACTCCACTGCAGGAATCCCGCATGTGAGGTCCGACCCGCCCGTGTGCAGGAGGCCTTAGGCAGATACAGTAATCATACCACGCAATATAGATAATATTTGCCTTATGTACGCTATTCTTCTACTTAGGGACTCATTCAATTGTGAAGTGACTTTGAGGGGCCTATATATTAGAAACTCAATAAATCAACCCATTTTAAAAAGCGCACCCCTCAAATGGCGTTTACTAATTCTATTAACTCTTTAGGTGTTTTATAGGAACTAAAGCAAAGTGGAGAATGAATTTAAAAAATGTAATTTTTCTTGCAGATTTCACACCAGTAGTTAGCAGATGAACGCAACTCCACATGTATTACCCTGAATCTGTCCTTTGTTCATCCCACAAGGGATCAGATAATACACTGCACTGCTTATGTAGCACAGTGTATTATCTCTAACTGCTACCTTCTCATCACTGACCATAAGCTCTGTTACTGTCACTGATGACAGTAACCCTCACAGGGCAAACCCAGAGGTCATGATTTGTTCTTCGGTTGCCATAGTAACAATCAGTAACCCGTGATCAGATTGCGGAAGTGCTGATGGGATGGAGGGAGCCCCATCCCTCTCCAAACCCTCTAGATACTGCTGTCCGCCTAGACAGCGGCAATTAAAGGGTTAAATTACCAGGATTGGAGCTAGGCTTTATTCCGGTGGTTGCGGTGGGACTGCGGCTGTAACTTACAGCTGTGATTCCCCTCCGGTTACTGCAGGGCTCAGCTTCTGAGCCTGCTGGTAATTAGCGCTATATATTTATGGCACAATGGTGGAACTACTAGCCTGCTGCGACTTATCTGTACGGCGCATATCGGGAAGGGGTTAAAAATGTAGCCACATCCGCACTTAAATGGTGTAGATTCGGCCACTGCAGATTTACAGCGTGATTGCTGCTGGTAGTCCAGGGCAGAATGCCCTCAGGAATTTCACCCCAATTAAAGGTACTCTTAGGCTGTGGTCACACGGGGCGGAAATCTCGCGAAATGTCAGCTGCGGAACCGCTCGGAAATTCAGTGAGATTTTCGCAGCGGAGGGGCAGCTTCAAAATCTGTGTTGTTTGATCCAGGTTTTGAAGCGTCTTGTCCGCCCGTATTTCGCTGCAGCCATCTCTCCCCATAGAGAGGAGCGAGCCCGCAATGGAAACGGATTTGAATTCTGCGCCGCATGTCAGTTTCCGTGTGGATTGGCCGCAGCGGATCGCCCGCAGCCTGTGGACGAGATTTAAAGAAACTCTTGTCCACTTTGCTGCTTAATAACGGGATTAAAATGCAGGCGGAACTTCCGTACAGAGAGTCCACACGGAAATTCCGCGGCAATTCCGCCCAGTGTGAACCCAGCCTTAGGAAGCTATCATAAGGGGCGGAATCAGGATGCACGGCGCACATAAATCTGCAGTTGCTGAATTACACATCAAAATCTGCAGCTCAGACGGTGGATTTTGATCGGAATTGCAAGCAGGTTTTAAGCCATTTTCAATTCTGCATCCAAATTCGCATGCAGCCTGTGAATTTTGGTGCAGAATTTACCGCGGATTGTGGTGCGTCATTCGGGCTGTTCTGTCCCGTTTGAAAGGTTCCTTGGAAACCAGCTGCTGATACGTAACTTTTTGGATTGGGCTTTAGGTCTATAGGTTTTATTGCTTGCCCAGAGGAGTAATTTGATGCTCGTGCGCCCCAATGTAAAATCTGTACCAGGGCCCCCCACCTACCTTGTGCCGTTTGGACTAGTGCCACATGACGCCTTTTGGTTGCACAACCAATAACTGCTGTGTAAGGACGCCTTAACATGGCACATTCTCCACAGCACATATGCCCTAAATCCACAGTGGCCTAATCTGTGAATGTGACTGTTTTATTAATTGCAGAAATGTAGCAACTTTAACCCTTGTCCGTCAAGAGTTGAAATCTGCAGCACAAATAAAGCCTCTTCAGGCTAAGGCCACTCTCATGCATGCACTCGGCAAAATGCAGCCTTTTCGGTCGCAGCGTTTTGCAGCGATCTTACTTTAGTTTTTGGCTGCAGGTTCCTGCCTCTGGCTGTGGGTTTTAGCGCACCCCATCATGGGTGATGAGGTGCCCTAAACGCGGCAAAATAAAGCAGACAGCGCATGTGTGCGAGGCTCCATTGAAATAAGTGAAAGCCTTTTACCGCTATTACCGTGGCGTTCAGGAAGCCGTGGTAATCGCAGTAAAAAACGGATGTGTGAGAGTGGCTCTAGGCCGTTTTCATACAGCTGAGAAAATTGTGCGAGATTTGTGTGTTGCGAGACGCACAAATCTTGCATGAATATGAACCCCATTCCTTTGAATGGGGTCATACACATGAGCCATTTTTTTTCCCGCATTGCATCCCATCGCGATGCGATGCGGGAAACAAATTGCGGCACGTCCTATCTTTGGGCATGCCCTCGCATCGCCCATTATTTTTAATAGGGGTCGGCGGCAGCATCGCACCATGCGAATCAATGTGAGGTTTCCACATGGAAAGCAAAGGGAGAAACTCCACGATCCTCCGCTGCGGTTTTGAGCATCTGAGGGGAAATCGCATGTTGGCGAGCGTGATATTGCCCTCGCCCGTGTGAAATCAGCAGCGTTATTTTAAAAACACTGCGGATTTCTTACCAAAATTTTCGACAGCTTGTGAAGTAGGTCTTAAGAACTCTCCTCCACATTCCTTGTACTGCAGGTGCTGTGGAATAACTGCTGTGATTCTGGTAGCGGGCACTCCACAGCATTTCCACCGTGTGTGAAGGAGGCGTAACTCTGCAGCCTAATACTCGCAGTAAATGCGGTCACACTGGGAGTCAGAAGTCAGTAGAAAAAAATTGGAGGTTGGATATTTTAGGATCTGTGACCGATGGTTGTGGTAAGCTACAACTCGCACTGAGACCGCAATAACTTCAATGTGGCTGTGATTGGTTCATTGAGCGCTGCAGTAATTGGCTGAGCCACAATGCTCAAGAACCAATAAGAGGCAGCGCTTCCTGAAGGCGGGGTTTTTGAAAGCCCTGACCAGGATGCGTTGCCTGAATACTGAAGACAAGTGCCGGGGAGCTTCGGGAGAAGTCAGGCAGCTGTTACATGATGTGTTGGGTTTTTGGGGGTTTTTGGTTCTTCAAGTCTCCCCGAAAATCCCAGCAAAAGAGCGCAACAATGCATTCTGTGAAACATGCAATGTGGATGGCATTTCTCATCCACACACTGCGAGAAAAAATCTGCAGTGTAACCTGCCCTCCAATGCAGATTCTAAAGTTGTTACATGTCAACTTATGTTGCAGTTTTTACCATGATTTCACCCCTTAGAATAAGAGGATGACATCATTGGTGAATCTGCATTGTTCATTGCGAATTTTGCCTTTGTGGGAAATCTCAACATATGTTCTGTCATGTAGCGTTTCTGTAAGGCGTTTGTAAGATGCAGAATAGGATGTTGTGATTGACGCGACAATGGCAGACGAGGGTGATACAAAGTTTTGCAACGTATTCACTTCATGGGAATCACCCTACACTTCTGTGAAACGGTGCCAACACCCATAGTCAAGAAGAACTGGATCCACCGCAGTCTCTAATATAGATGTTGGGAAGGCCGAGAGTCCTTTGCTCCATCTGACCTTCGTATCAGGCACTGTCTGCTGCCACTGTTTCTGCGTGTTCAGGTCTGCTGTAGACATTGACCCAGTCTCACTGGTTCTGCTGAAAACCAGCCCTTCTACTCACCAGACTGCTCACTCGGCTTGGTTGCACGATTATCAGCTGCCCACTTGTACAGTGCCCACTGCATCTGCATTTGTACTAGGCCTTGGCGGTCATCTCAGACATCACTTCAGTGGTCATCTGGCCTCTCACTTCATCTTCTGCGACAGGCATTCCCTCTGGCTCCACTTGGGTCACTCTGGGACTCCGACACTATGCCTAACTTCTGGCCCCATTCAAATTTCTCTCTTCTCTGAGCCCCCCACAAGGGCTCCTGGCTCAACACATACCAGGAGGCCCTTCTTCGCACCCACAGACAGGGATGCAGCCTATCTTTTGGCTCACGACGCTTTTCTCTTAAGAAGTAGTCTCCATCACTTTCCCACTGCTGTCTTTGATCTCCTGGCAACAGTCATGGTTTCTAATACACTGCTCTCCTTCCCCTTCCTGTTGTCAGCCCTTTTATATGATTGATGCAACAGAGCCATCTAGTGGCAGAAACAACATGCAAAACAGTAATTTACATGGCGGAACAGGATGTAAAAGTCATTTTAGAAAGGTGAGATAAATGTAGGGAAAAAATTTGGTAGTAGGCACTATCCCTTTTTGCTCAAAGAGGCACGAGACATGTTTTTAAGCTCGACTCCTCTGTTTTTATTTATTCCAGAATATAATAAGAGACGCGTTTTGGGGCTGTTGCGCCCCTTCCTCAGTAATTTGGCTGGGGATACACAGTCAGTATTGGTGTGTTCTCTTTATAAAGGTAGGCGTCCAGTTTTGGATTTGACAGAACAGGCCTGAATTTGGGGGGGCAGTGCCATGTTCCCGTTAGGGCATGCCACATGTCCTGCCCTACTGCCAAACCCCCACTCCACTAACTCCTTCCATCTATACTAAAGTCAGACAACCAGAACAAATTTATCATAGACACTTTAGTGTATTTTAACCCTTTCCAATCCACTGTCTGCCAATATCAGAAGACGTCCGACAGGGTATTCTTACTGTCTCTTGCCAGCCTCTCCGCTGTTGGAGCCTCTCAGATGCGCACACACTAGCTTTAGCCAGCAGATGGCACCGTTGTAATACAGCAAAAAGAGAAAGCCTTTTAGGAAACCCTGAATCCAAAATTGGATTGGAAAGGGTTAAACGCATAAAAACATTTTTTTTTAAAAATATTGTACGTCTATGCTGTCAAAGCCTGAGGCTGCACTACTGAGAGATCCTGATGACAACACTTCCTGCTTTTAATTTCTGCCCTATGCAATGTTGTCATGGAGACCTTGTGTGGATACAGCCCCCATCTACAGCACAATCCGCACGTGTCACTACATAATTGGCGCTATTCCAGCCACTTAGGTTTTCCTTGGAGCAGAGTAACCGTTTTCAGTCGGTTTCACTTCTGTTGCATTTGATGTGCAATCATCGTTCCATCCTCTTGGGGCGGCACGACCCTCAGCCACATCTAAAGGATGACAACTTTGCACTTTATACAGTAGATTGTACGAACAAGACAAAGAAGAGTATTTGCTTGCATATTGGGATCTCTCCATGTGACACGGGTATACCTAGGTGTTTGTCGGGGGTCCTTGATTATGTATCACCAGGTGTACGTGGGCCCATGGTCAAAGGATCCTCAATGGGACCCCTGTTTACTTGCCAAAAAATTTGTAAATATGATCTATATTTGCCAATTTCTATGTAGTCTGTCCAATTTTGCACTGTCATTCCACAGACAGCAGTATACAGCCCTATTATAGCCTATGAGGCTATACACACATGGGCATTTCTCTGCGTGGACCCAAGGCCCATGTGAAAAATCTCATGGCATGTCCTATACCTGTCTAGATCACAGATCAGAAATAGGATATGCCAATCCATGTGAATGTGCTCTGTCCCTGTATACCGGACAGCACACAGACGGGTGATTTCTGTGCTGTCTGATGTGACTTGTACCTTAGGTCTCATGTACATGGCTGTATTTTCTGTCCGTATCAGGGCTTCTTCCCACGGATGGATTTCCGCTGCGTTGCCCGCAGCTATTAGGTTCTATTGAACCTAATAGCACAATGCTTACCATGCGGAATTCCGCACCGAAAAATCACCCGTCCTCAACCACGGCATGCTCTATTTGCCGCGGGTATACGCGCTGACGGCTTCCATTGCGATTTTGCGTGATCACGATTTTAACATTACAAGCCCCATAGACCCCTGCAGGAAAAAAAATGCTGTGAATTTCGCAGTGAAAAAAGACTGTAGGGGGCAGTCACCCTTACGTCATACTACAGACAGGATAAAACACCACTGATTTGCATTGGTGTTTTCAGACGTCCATCTCTTATACGCAGTTGCATGCGTCTTTCCTGCATTTTTTACACATGTTGCAAGGAGACAGTGGTAAAAAAAAGTGACATCAGTTGTGCCCAAATTGCATGCGGCCGTGTCCTTGAGGCCTTAGCGTGCCTTCACACTTGCGATCGCAATATCGCTGCGTTTTTTAAACACGATTGTCAATAGGACTTTCTAATGTTTAAAGCACATCGCACAAAAATCGCAAAGCACAAACTTGCATTTTTGTCCAATGCGTTTTTAACATTAGAAAGTCCTATTGACATTTGCGTTAAAAAAAAACGCAGTGATATCGCGATCGCAAGCGCGAAGGCACCCTGAGGGACCTTTCAGAATATTTCTGCAAGATGTATCTAAAGACGCAGGAGATTCTGTACCAAAACCTGCACTTGGGTTATGGAGCAGAAATCTGCAGCAGTAGATTAAGCTTGGAAAGCGTCAGAAAACGCCAGCCTTATTAAGGGCCCATTCACACTGGCGTATGCAATCTTGGTCTGTTAAAAATGCATAGTTTTCCTGCATGTGTATGGGCTTTTTTGGCATGTTTTTAACATATACAATAAAAGTGCAAAGACACTTTTTTTCACTGTCTACTGGCAACAAGAGTAAAAAAACGCAGTGAATACACATGTAATATCTGTTTTCACTGTGTGGTTTTTTACACTCCTATAGACTTTCATGGGCGACTTTGGTCCGTGACAGAGACCAAAATAGGACATGCTGCAATTTTATAAATACACACTAGAGATGAGCGAGCATACTCGCTAAGGCAAATTACTCGAGCAAGTAGTGCCTTATGCGAGTACCTACCCTCTCGTCTCTAAAGATTCGGGTGCCGGCGGGGGAGAGCGGTGAGTTGTGGGAGTGAGCAGGGGTGAGCAGGGGGGGGGGAGATCTCCCTCCTGTTCCTCCCCGCTCTCCCCCGCCGGCACCCGAATCTTTTGAGACAAGCGGGCAGGTACTCGCATAAGGTACTACTCGCTTGAGTAGTTTGCCTTAGTGAGTACGCTCGCTCATCTCTAATACTCACATAAAATACACATCTGAATACACCAATTCAATTCACTGGAGCCGTAGTCAATCCATAAAAAGTCTGGACAGAATATATAGCCCTGTGTATGGGCCCTAGATGAGGCTCGTTGAGTTACATGCACTCCCAACTACTGCAGGTGTCACTTAATAGTTGAAATAGGAAACATATTACTACAAAAACTCTATTCTAGCCTTACAAACAAAGGGAGTGGTGTGCATTCACATGGTTGTGGTAAAAACTGCACCAAAAACCTTGCCGGCACAACCTCGTGTGTTTCTGACGCAGTTTTGTGGTGTCTGCGGTGACTTACAAACATGGTAGAAGCTCACGCTATTTTGCTAATGCAGTTTTTGGTACCATTTATACTTGACCCAAGCTGCAGTTGTGTCAATGCACCCTTAAAGGGGTTGTCCCGCGCCGAAACGGGTTTTTATTTTATTCAATAGGCCCCCCGTTCAGCGCGAGACAAACCCAATGCATGTGTTAAAAAAAAAAAATGTTTAGTACTTACCCGAATCCCCGCGCTGCGGCGACTTCTTCCTTACCTTACTAAGATGGCCGCCGGGATCTTCACCCACAATGCACAGCGGGTCTTCTCCCATGGTGCACCGTGGGCTCTGTGCGGTCCATTGCCAATTCCAGCCTCCTGATTGGCTGGAATCGGCACACGTGACGGGGCGGAGCTACGAGGACCAGCTCTCCGGCACGAGCGGCCCCATTCACCAGGGAGAAGACCGGACTGCGCAAGCGCGTCTAATCGGGCGATTAGACGCTGAAATTAGACGGCACCATGGAGACGAGGACGCTAGCAACGGAGCAGGTAAGTGAATAACTTCTGTATGGCTCATAATTAATGCACAATGTACATTACAAAGTGCATTAATATGGCCATACAGAAGTGTATAACCCCACTTGCTTTCGCGGGACAACCCCTTTAACTTAAGGATCCTGGGAAACAGGATGGGGCAAACAAGCATCATGTCATTCAGTCCCAGGGGATTAGCAGTGTGATGGTGGTAACCGACACTAGAAAAGGGCCCTCATCTCAGCTATGGGCCCCTTCACCTTTATGTGTGATCCTGACTGAGGTCTACCAATCTCCTGAGGCAAACTTTACAAAGCTAATAAACGTGAACATATCTGTAAAGTAAATGGTATCAATATACACGTAAGTCACACAAGCTACTTTCGCAGTTTAGTTCAGCTTGCGTTGTCTTCTGCTGGACCAAATGGACATTGGCGCTCCAGTCGAACAGTCTGACCCTGTGTGTATATTAAAATTAATGTCGATGGAACCTGACAATTTGTTGGCGCCGGATGACCATCTAATGTGTGCGGTGACCTCCTGGCTCTCCCCTGATGGCAGATGTCGGGGAGAGAAGGATCGTGGCCAATCCTTTCTTTCTTAAGGAGATAAGCTGTCGCCAGATGAGTTTGGCAGCAGCTAACTGCCCTCTCCCAATTCACGCACATTTGGCCAAGCTGAGTGGTCATGTGTATGATGGGAGATGTCAGGAAAGACGGCTGTCACTTAAATGAGCGTTCAACTGATAGATATCTAAAATGTATGGCCAAGATTATGGAGGTTTGTTCAGAGATACTCAATGCCCTTAACCCTTTCCAATGCACTGTCTGACGTCTGAAGACATTCTGATTGAAGGCTACACAGCTCTGATGTTGGAAGACGTCCGTATTCTTACTATATATTACTGTCCACTTTGTTGTTGGAGGGCCTGTCCAGCATGCTCCATACTGCAGTACTGGCTCTAGCCAGCAGATGGCACCATTGTATAATGGCAGAAAGAGAAAACCCACTAGGAAACCGTGAATCCAAAATTGGATTGCAAAGGGTTAAGCCTAGTTTGCATTAGTCTAGTAAATGGTCAAGTAGAGAGGCCAGTCAGGAAAGGCATGTACACTTGACCAGTGGAAACACATTGGTTAAGTAAATAGTAGAGTAAACAAGAGAGTCGTGGGTAGAGTGGACAGCATAGTAGCATGACCATTCGCCCTCCTCCTCCAACACTCTACTATGCACTTGACTGCCACTTCTTCTGTGTAGGCCGAGTTACCTGATCATTGTAAAGACTTTATAGGAAAATGTGACGGCAAGTCTAGTACTGACTCCAGTTATTAGACTACTGAGGGGGTTCAAAGAAGGGCAACTAAATTAATAAATGGAACATGAGGACTGGAATACCCAGAGAGGCTATCGAAATTTGGATTATTAACCGTGGAAAAAAGACGGCTATGGGGCAACCAAATAACTATGTATAAATACATGAGGGGACAATACAAGGATCTCCCCCATGATGTGTTTATACCCAGGACTGCGTCGGTAAAAAGAGGACATCCTCTACGATTAGAGGAACAAAGGTTTCATCACCAACACAGAAGGGGTTCTTTACTGTAAGAGCAGTGAGACTGTGGAACTCTCTGCCTGAGGACGTGGCGATCGCAAAACCAATAGAGACGTTTAAGAGGGGACTAGACGTCTTTTAAGAGTACTATGGTATTACAGGATATAGACATTAAATAACCAGCGGGGTTGTTGATCCAGGTCTTGTAGTCAGGTAGAAACGTTGATCCAGTGATTATTCTGACTGCCATTATGGAGTCGGGAAGGAATTTTTTTCCCCCAAATGGGCTAAATTGGCTTCTGCCTCATTGGTTTTTTTTTTGCCTTCCTATGGATCAACAAAGGGGGTGGAAAACAGGCTGAACTAGATGGCCATTGTCTACCTTCGGCCTAGCATACTATGTTACTGATCAGCGGGGATCCCCCACCCTGATATTGATGACCTATTCTTAGGATAGGTCAGTAATATTGTAATTCCAGAACACGCCATTAATATTTTAGTTCTATGCTGCTAAAGCCTGGGGCTGCACTACTGATGGATTCTGATGACAACCTTTCCTGTTTTCATTCCTGCCCTCTGCAGTGTTGTCATATAGACATTATGTTGATGCAACCCTAATCTATAGCAATATCTGTATATATTACTACATAACAACATTGTTGCTAGACTTGTATGTGGGCCCATGGCTAAAGAAAAGCCCCGATGGGGACTTCTTTTACATCACACACTAATTTACAAGTATAGATCATATTTACCCATTTATCACAATAAGCCTGGATCTGTTCCCTTTTGTCTGGTGCTGATACCTGCCCTGATGCCACTTCCATAACCCCACTGATAGTGCTACTGTTTTGTTGTCAGGGGTGATGGTGCAAGACACAAGTTCCAGGATTTGATGCAGTAGACAGAGTTACAAAAATGAACTATTTTTATTTTAGAACAAATAACTGTGAAAGAACAATAATGTGATGTCAAGGAAACAAATCAGCTTTTACGGCACTGTTGCTAAATACTTACAACTACTAAGTCTTAGAAATACTGCTATATGCGCATTAGGAAGTAATCATTTTTTCAGACTTTAGATGGAATAATCACAATATTGTAACACACAGTATTAATATTGCAATTCAAACTTTAATACAAGGTAATAAAACAGACAATCACAGTTCATTAATAAAGAGAGAACCTTCCACTGATTGCAGATTTCAGAACCAAGTTTGCATAAACTCTGCTAACAGTGTCTGTAAATGTCCAGGCTCGATTCCAGTTGATGGCCAAGTAATAGTCTGTTCTTAACCTTTCTAGCCCCAGTTAGATTACTGCTGTCCAAATACCTAGAGTTTGAATCCTTACAGCAAGCCTGCAGACTAACTAACAAGTCCTTATGGTTGTGTATACTACTTGGCTTTTAATGAGGCTGGCCTCACTTACGTAAATTGTTTGGGAGTACTAGCATCGACCTGCTCAGGCTACTGCGGAATCAGGAGTGTTTCTCGACCACAATTTCCAGGAATCACAGTGGTTGTCCGGATGTCCTCCTGTAGTCAGAGACTCAGTGCATACTCCCTCTCTCCTGCAGACTTTAGGTGGCAACACCTATAGATGGTTTCTTCTTCTGTGACAGTTTCTCTTTAAGCTCAGACAGCCCCTTGTATTCAGTGCTCTAGTCCAGTGTTCTCTCAGCAGCTCCTGTTGCCTCCTTCCTGCCTCCAGCTCCAGCAGCACCCCCTCATACAGACTGTTGCGGCCCAGTCCTCCAGCAGCAGCTATGCTCAGACTCTCAGTCCCGGTGCTTTCTTGCTAACTCTCGCACCACACTATAGTGCAGCATACAGCTTCTCTGCTCACACTCAAGTCCCTCCGCGCTCTTCTGGCTGTATCGCACTACCATATCTAATGCTGATGTCACATCTTTCAAATGTTCTCATAGACCATGCTTAGTTCCATATTGCTGAAATTTGGTGCAAAATTTTGCACATGTAGTAAATTTAGTGCAATTTTTGGCGCAATTCACACTCCATCACCAAGGCAACCATTTAAAGCGACCCTCCGCGCCTGGGGAAATAAAATTGGCCACATGGCTTCTCTGAATGCTCATTGTGTATAGTATTCATCAGTAGTCTAAGACACTACATACTTCTCTGACTGGTCAGTACTGCTCACATGAACATCACTGGCCAATCACAGCAGGTGTAGTGCCTTAGACTAATGATGCGTACTAATACACAGTGGGAATTAAGTAGTTAGAGAAGCGTTGTAGCCATCTTTGTTTCTCCAAGCCTGGAGAGTCACTTTAACTCTTCAGGGTAACCCTTTTCATGATTATGCAGAATTGGGACTTTTGCGACCCTCACGTTGTAGGTGAAACCGTAGCAACCTCAGCATCCCCTATTGTTACACCACTGTGTAAAACTACTGTATATGAATGTATCATTAACTCTATGTATAAAATCGTAGAATTAAGTGGCTGCATTTCAAGTCCATCCCCCAGCGGAATCATTGGGAGCTGCTGATTTGGTGCAAGTAGATCTGTTTATAAGATGTGGCAGTTGCTTCATTTAATTTCTTAGCTGTGAAAGATCAATCCCTCAAACTCCGAAAACCTCAGACGGTACATCTGATTCTTCTTTTCACAGCAGGACAAGTGTGAAGTCTCTCGACAACGCAGCCACTTAATGCCTGGTCCGGAGTTGGCCACCTAGCTGCCATTAGCTTGCCCAAAATGCAGTGAAGTGTGTTGGTGGCATAATTAGCAGTAATAATGTGTAGAAGAAGGCGGCAGGGAAAATAGGATATAGGTGAATGCCAGGGATGATACACCCGTCTATTGACATAGGATATTATTTGTCATTTGAAGGCATTGAGCTCACTGTAGTGTTTGGGAGAAGGCGGGGGGGATTAAGTGAAAGATTTGAAGAATCACTGAGGAAAAGGAAAAGGGGGGGCAGGAGAAAGGTTTTGAAAAGGGAAGGAGGGGCAAGGATGGAGAGGGAGAGACAAGCGAAAAGGCGAAGATTGTCTATAAAAGAAGGGGGGAACCTTGCTGGCACTGACTGACAGGGAGGTGATTCAGGAGCTCCTCTCTCATTAAACATTCCTGAGAGAATCAGTCTGAGCAACAGAGACAGAGGATACGGCTGCTAGGACCATACTGCGGATACGATGCTGCCGCCTCTATGGTATCCTTTGAAGAGAGCATTACGGGGTGGATAGATGCAGTAAGGAGGAGAGAGATGCACTGATTATTTGCATTTAGGGGATTGGGGGGGCTTTCTGGAAGCTGCAGAGCTTTACCACCCTGCAGCTCAGGTAAAGGTGATGTGAGGGAGTTAAGGACTATGCTAGACAGGTTGTCACAGGATGCTTTTTTTTGTAGGTTCATTGCCCTGGAAGATGTGTCCAACTGGATTAGCAGTAAGTCCTTTATAGCTGCAGCTTCTTCTACTACTACTACGTTAACTCTTGTGCTGCTAAAATGGCCTGCAACCGCAGCGGTCAACCACAGTTCATGTGTAGATGGCAGAAAATTGGCATCATAATGAAAACTTTGCCGTACAGTATTTTCAGATCGCTGCAGCAGAGGGTACCATCAGACTGCCAGCCCCTGCATTTTGCCCCCCTGCTTTGCTGGAGTTGATTACTCATACACTCTGCATCTGCTAAACTCATCTGCAGATATTTGTGTTGCAGATAGGAACAAACATGATTGTCTATTTGTTAAGTGGTTTTATTTCCTCCCACACAGCCCCCCCCCCCCCCCCCCAGTATCTAAGTGACCTCCTTGCAAGAGCGCAGACGTTTCCAGGAGCAATTACATGCTTTGCGCCATCAGTATAATAATGCTGCGATCATCAGCCAGCAGTTGAAATTCAGTGTATGTCTGTGTGACTTCATGTCTGCTGGAGATGTCCCGGGAAGATGTGCTTGTCACTGAATTGTGGGAGATGTATGTATATTGGAGGTTTATTGTATCTTTTTGTTTATGCTACCCATTTGCTACAAAGTTTCCGATGGCACTAAATGTCAGATGTCTGTGTGCGAAGGGGGGGATATATGAAGGTATTTCTGAATCCGTGTCTGTATGTAAGGGGTTTTGTGTCTTGACGTCTGTGGCATGAGGATATTTGTCATCCGATGCGTGTGTATGAAGAAATGAGTGTCCTGATGTCAATGCATGGGGATATTTGTGTCCTGATGTTAGGGCATGAATATGTGTGACCGGATGTCTGTACGGAGAGATTAGTGTCCTGATGTCTGTGTATGAAGGTATGTACGTCGTAATGTCTGTGTATGAGGGTATTCGTCTCTTTAGAAGGGTATTTGCCTCTGATACCTGTGTATGAACACATTCGGGACCTGATTTTTGTGTGCCACATTGTTGGTGTCGTGACGTCTGCGTACGAGCAGATTTTTCTTGTCATGTCTGTGTTTGAGGATATTTGTTTCTTGCGTGTAAATGGTTTCTATCCTGGTGTTTTGGGATCGCTCTCATATATTAGGCTGTATTTACACGGGCAAGCACAATATAGGTCAGAGAAAACCTGACCTATATCACACTGGTACACCTGCGATTTTCTAGCTTCTGCTATGGGTTTCCCAGTTTAAAACGCGCAATTTCTATTGTCATACGTGCATTTTTCACGCTTGCAAAAAAAATAATAATCACGTTCTTCCAATAGTTAAAATGGAAAAAAAAATGCATCGCACTTGCATGGCATGGGAGTGCAATGTAATTTTTTTCACGCTCCCATGAGAAATAATGGACGATTCTCATAGCAGAATCACGCCAGAATAGGACATGCTGCGATTTTTTTTGATCACACGCCATCCGTGTGAGTAAAAAATTGCTCATGCAAATTATCCCGATAATGGGTTCTTTTCATGAGCGAGTTCTGTGCGCCTCTCAGACGCACAGATCTCGTGCTGGGTTATTGCCCGGGTAAATATAGCCGCTTTCAGACGAGTGTATCTTAGCTCTATATTCGGTCCGTGTCTTGTGGACCTTAATACGGAGAATGTAAATCTATGGATCAAGTCGCATGAGCGCATTTTTCATGGCTGTTTTTGAAAATGCAGCTTGACCTATTTTTTTCTGGTTTTGCCTCCGTATTGCTATTCTTTACTATTGAGCTAATGCAGATCAGTATAGTGATGACCTACAGTGTCATCTGTAACACGTCCGTAATACTGAAAGCGGTCCTACGGCGTACCATGTATGTGCCTAGTCTAGAACGAGATGTGTGCCCTTACTGGTGCTCCTTCTTCCTCTGAGGTCTATGAATATTATTAAGTCCGTGCAGGTTAGTATCTTCGCCTTGGTGTATTTGTGAGTATTTATATACTCATGTATAGAGTAGTCGCTTGTATCCTGATGTTTACAAATAAACAGGGATTGGAGATAATGGATAGTGCAGACGGAAAGTGGAGCAGCTGCCCATAACAACCATTCAGATCACTTTCAAGCCGGAATCTGGAAGACAACTTGCTGTGGGCAAATACTTTGTCTTTCGCTTGCATTGTTTTTTTACGTGGAGGTTCGTGATATATCACTGGGTCAACAAGACAAAGTATTTGCCCCTGGACACATCATTATCATGGAGGACAATGTTCAGTATAATTTGCAAGTAAAGTCATTTAGTAGAGTCATTTAAATTCTACTGAAAATAGGTTAATGTCATTATATTTGGATATGGGGAGCTCAGGGTCTTGTTATTTCTGCTTTTGTTGCATGATTGGGATATTTGTTTGTGGACTCCTTGTGTTCTGATGTGTGAATGTCACATTTGTATGTTTATTCTGTACACTGCTTGCTTTTCCTGATGTGTGGATGTTTATATGCTGGTGTGGGAGTTTGTGTGTTGATACTTGTGTATTATGAAGTTTGTACTCTGATATCCTTATAGGCTGGAAGATTTTTTCTGTTATGATTTGCTTACATTGGGATTTATGTCTGCATTTTCAGTTTGTGTCTAGGGCTGGCTGTTGACGGGCGAGTTGTCATTGCGAGATCAGTGGTGATAAATCACACACGGAGCTCTCATGGCACGCTTTTCATAGGAGAACTATGGAAAGCGCAGTCCAATAGCGATTCTTCGCTCACGTGATTAAAATCGCAGCATGCTGCGATTTGTCGCGATTCTCCGCGGTCAGCCTATCTATTACATTGGCTCATCGCAGAGACTTTTTAGTGCGCCCCGCCCCCCACCCCCGTGGCGAAATATCACTAGCGATATTGCGTCCCGGCCGTGAACAGGCGGCCTAAAGCCACTTTTACAAGGGAACAACTTTTTACACAGACAGATGCATCGGCAGACCAATGATGATTGTATGGTCTGCATGAAAGATCCCATCAGAGATTTATTATTTACACCAAACAATTATCGTGCAAACAACTTGATCCAACAAGCGTTTCGCATGATAATCATGACATGAAAAAGGGGCTTTAGACTTGGAAACTTTATTTTTGTGATTCCTTTTAAGCAGCAGGAGGAGAGATCTGTGGGGCACATTTATCTAAGACCAGCGTTCTACCTGTTCATCTCAGGTAGGTGCCATTGGAGTAAGATGCACCAAGTGTATTAGGCGGGCTGTCCACGGGCAATGCTATGGGAAGCGTCGGCCCGCGTGATTCGCCGGCGAATACACTGCCGTGGAGAGGGGGCCTTAAGAGGCACAAGGCTCTTAATATTTTTGTCACATCGCAGGCTGCCCGTGTGCCTACTCCTGAGATCAACACCTGGTGTATATTTTCACTATAATTTACGTCACTTTCTGGTATCAGTTATAGTGGTTTTGATGGGCCACAGCGGGCCTTACTCCCTCCTGCACAGCCCCACGCACTTTTTACAAAACAGACAAGGTCAGTGGAAAATGATGTGAAGTAATACATTTTTGAGAAAAAGGTCTGGGTCTTGATGTCTGTGTATTAGGAGCAGGAGAGGAGAGGTCTGGGTCCTGATGTCTGTGTATTAGGAGGAGAGGAGAGGTCTGGGTCCTGATGTCTGTGTATTAGGAGGAGAGGAGAGGTCTGGGTCCTGATGTCTGTGTATTAGGAGGAGAGGAGAGGTCTGGGTCCTGATGTCTGTGTATTAGGAAGAGAGGAGAGATCTGGGTCCTGATGTCTGTGTATTAGGAGGAGAGGAGAGGTCTGGGTCCTGATGTCTGTGTATTAGGAAGAGAGGAGAGGTCTGGGTCCTGATGCCTGTGTATTAGCAGGAGAGGAGAGGTCTGGGTCCTGATGTTTGTGTATTAGGAGGAGAGGAGAGGTCTGGGTCCTGATATCTGTGTATTAGGAGGAGAAGAGGAGAGGTCTGGGTCCTGATGTCTGTGTATTAGGAGGAGAGTAGAGGTCTGGGTCCTGATGTCTGTGTATTAGAAGGAGAGGTCTGGGTCCTGATGTCTGTGTATTAGGAGGAGAGGTCTGGGTCTTGATGTCTGTGTATTAGGAGGAGAGGTTTGGGTCCTGATGTCTGTGTATTAGGAGGAGAGTTCTGGGTCCTGATGTCTGTGTATTAGGAGGAGAGGAGTAGTCTGGGTCATGATGCCTGTGTATTAGGAGGAGAGGAAAGGTCTGGGTCCTGATGCCTGTGTATTAGGAGGAGAGGAGAGGTCTGGGTCCTGATGTCTGTGTAGTAGGAGGAGAGGAAAAGTCTGAGTCCTGATGTCTGTATATTAGGAGGAGAGGCCTGGGTCCTGATGTCTGTGTATTAGGAGGAGAGGAGAGGTCTGGGTCCTGATGTCTGTGTATTAGGAGGAGCGGTCTGGATCCTGATGTCTGTCTATTAGGAGAGGAGGGGAGAGATCTAGGCCCTGATGTCTGTGTATTAGGGGGGGGAGGAAAAATCTGGTCCTGATGTCTGTGTATTAGGAGGGGAGGAAAGATCTGGGTCCTGATGTCTGTGTATTAGGAGGAGAGGAGAGGTCTGGGTCCTGCTGTATCTGTATTAGGAGGAGAGGTCTGGGTCCTGATGTCTGTGTATTAGGAGGAGAGGCGAGGCCTGGGTCCTGATGTCTGTGTATTAGAAGGAGAGGTCTGGGTCCTGATGTCTGGGTAGTTGGAGGAGAGGAAAGGTCTGGGTCCTGATGTCTGTGTATTAGAAGAAGAGAGGTCTGGGTCCTGATGTCTGTGTATTAGGAGGAGGAGAGGCCTAGGTCCCCATGTCTGTGTATTAGAAGAAGAGAGGTCTGGGTCCTCATGTCTGTGTATTAGGAGGAGGAGAGGTCTAGGTCCTCATGTCTGTGTATTAGAAGAAGAGAGGTCTGGGTCCTCATGTATGTGTATTAGGAGGAGGAGAGGTCTGGGTCCTCATGTCTGTGTATTAGAAGAAGAGAGGTCTGGGTCCTCATGTCTGTGTATTAGAAGAAGAGAGGTCTGGGTCCTCATGTCTGTGTATTAGGAGGAGAGGCCTGGGTCCTGCTGTCTGTGTATTAGGAGGGGAGGTCTGGATTCTGATGTCTGTGTATTAGAAGGAGGGGAGGTCTGGGTCCTCATGTCTGTGTATTAGAAGAAGAGAGGTCTGGGTCCTGATGTCTGTGTATTAGGAGGAGGAGAGGTCTGGGTCTTCATGTCTGTGTATTAGAAGAAGAGAGGTCTGGGTCCTCATGTCTGTGTATTAGGAGGAGGAGAGGTCTGGGTCCTCATGTCTGTGTATTAGAAGAAGAGAGGTCTGGGTCCTGATGTCTGTGTATTAGAAGGAAGAGACGTCTGGGTCCTGATGTCTGTGTATTAGAAGGAGGAGACATCTGGGTCCTGCTGTCTGTGTATTAGGAGAGGGGAGGTCTGGGTCTTCATGTCTGTGTATTAGAAGAAGAGAGGTCTGGGTCCTCATGTCTGTGTATTAGGAGGAGGAGAGGTCTGGGTCCTCATGTCTGTGTATTAGAAGAAGAGAGGTCTGGGTCCTCATGTCTGTGTATTAGAAGAAGAGAGGTCTGGGTCCTGATGTCTGTGTATTAGAAGGAAGAGACGTCTGGGTCCTGATGTCTGTGTATTAGAAGGAGGAGACGTCTGGGTCCTGATGTCTGCGTATTAGGAGAGGGGAGTTCTTGGTCCCGATGTCTGTGTATTAGGAGGAGAGGTCTGGGTCCTGATGTCTGTGTATTAGGAGGGGAGGAGAGGTCTGGGTCTTGATGTCTGTGTATTAGTAGGAGGGGAGGTCTGGGTCCTGATGTCTGTGTATTAGGAGGAGGAGAGGTCTGGGTCCTGATGTCTGTGTATTAGTAGGAGGAGAGGAGAGGTCCGGGTCCTGATGTCTGTGTATTAGGAGGAGGAGAGGTCTGGGTCCTGATGTCTGTGTATTAGGAGGAGAGGAGAGGTCTGGGTCCTGATGTCTGTGTATTAGTAGGAGGAGAGGGGAGGTCTGGGTCCTGATGTCTGTGTATTAGGAGGAGAGGAGAGGTCTGGCTCCTGATGCCTGTGTATTAGTAGGAGGAGAGGTCTGGGTCCTGATGTCTGTGTATTAGTAGGAGGAGAGGTCTGGGTCCTGATGTCTGTGTATTAGGAGGAGAGGAGAGGTCTGGGTCCTGATGTCTGTGTATTAGGAGGAGAGGAGAGGTCTGGGTCCTGATGTCTGTGTATTAGTAGGAGGAGAGGAGAGGTCTGGGTCCTGATGTCTGTGTATTAGGAGGAGAGGAGAGGTCTGGGTCCTGATGTCTGTGTATTAGTAGGAGGAGAGGAGAGGTCTGGGTCCTGATGTCTGTGTATTAGTAGGAGGAGAGGAGTATCTATTTATAGAACAAGTAAAGTATCCGATTTCTTATCTTAGTTGGATTTAAGTATTTCAGATGGAATTTCTGTCCTTTGTTGCACTTGTCCTTTATCCATAACGTTTATTAACTTTTCTGTTTGTGTCTATTTTACTATTATAAAATCCACAGTGTGTCAGAATGAGTCTAATCTTTGACATTTAAGATGCTTTTCACACGTCCAATTCTCTTTGATTTTCTTCTGCTCCATATGTTGCATCTGCCATATTTTCTCTTGAGATATGTATATTTTTGCTGTTGTTAAAAAGGCCTTAAACCTGTCGTTGGGTGTTCACATGGCAACCACCATTTCTATGTGCACCACTTCATTAGGTAGCCTAGAGCTATATTTTATTGTAGGCTCACTGACACAAATTAAAAATGCACTGTATAGAAAATGTAGTCAGTAAACAAGTATATATGCTTTCCACAAATGTAGCACTGGAGGGTCAGTAGACATTATTGCTGATTACCTTCCTACATCACTAAAGTCATATCTAGTATTCTAGCTTTATTCCGTTGGGGACTACCGCTTACTTGCAGAGTCTGTTGGAGTATGATATAGCCGTGGCACTCATGCACAAAGCTGATGTGTGCCACAAGCAGACTGCTCCATTCTCACTGCAGTAACTCCACTTGGTTTTACAGGCAGAGTTCCCATTGAAGTGAATGGGAGTGCAGTTCTAATGGAGCTATGCACTTCCTGCACACTTCTGCTTCGTCTATGAGTGCACTGAGCCTGCAATCAGCTAATTGTCGGCGGTCCTTGGAGGTGGATCCCCACTCATCTGCTGTTGATGTTCTATACTGAGGATAGGCCATCAGTAGTTTAAAGGGGTTTTCTAGGACTCTGATATTGATGACCTATCACATTTTGTACCAGCAGTTCCTTGTATAGCAGCTCAATCCCATTCCCTTGTATGGGACTGGGATTGAGCTCATCCAATCACCACAGTCTTTTCAAACAGCTGATCTCTGATCTCCTATCTTTCAGATATTGATGACCTATCCTAAGACTAAGAGTCCCAGAAACCCCCTTTAAAGCAGGACAACCCCTTTAATGCTGTTGGGTGCTAGACTTGTCCTTCACCATTGCAATTGTCCTCTTTAACTTGAAGCCCTTAGTGTTGGCTGCGGTTCCAGTCCTGAGATGATCGTGAGACACTTGGGTTACTGAAGAGAGAACTTCTGCTCCTTTTCCCTCAGGGGATGCTGCCAGCAATAACCTCATATCTGCCCCAGCTTTGTGGGCAGAGGGTCAAGTCCTCATCACATGAGATACTAGGGTGGCAGCATGTCCTCGTTTGGGAAGCTGACGGAGTATTTCAGTTTGAGGAAATCAAGAGAGGACATCCGGCCTGGGCGCAGCACTGGAAGGAGGAGTGGGAGCTATTGCTGCACTATTACGCAGTCCAGGTAGAAAACCTATTCATTTCTGGCCATTTATAATAGGTTTGTCTGATGACTGATTTCACATGTACTTTCACTGACGTGTTGTCGTTGCCATGTTCAATGAAACTGACCTGCGGTGTGATAATGTGCATGAACTTCTTAATGTTAAAGAGCTTTTCTGGCTGTACTTAATTTTAATTACTGTTTAAAAAAAGGAAAATGAAGACCTAAGAGCATAAGAAAAGGAACAAAGAAAAGAATGCAGTCCAAAGTTTTCTTCACTTCTATACAAGAATTTCTCTTGGTTACTTTGCCTGGCGCCTAATCCTTAGACTTTAATTTTCATCCTGTGCGCACCCCAATAATATAGAAGAGCTGACACACTGTAACGAGCTTTGTCAGTTGGACATTTTACTGATGGCAAACAGGGAGCTTGAAAATAGTAGGAATTTAATCACAAACTATCATAATTTAAAGCAGTATTCTAGTGTCAGGGCATTTTTTACAGTTTTCACACATCCACTACATAGGTGAAAACTGATTGGGGTCCGACGGCTAGGATCCCTACTAATCCCTAGAATGGGGGTCCCATTTCCCAATTCCTCCTCACTGTGCGCTCACTGCACCCCTCAGCAGCAAGGAGGAGATTGAATGGAGTGGTGGTCGCACTGGAGATGGCTGAGTGAAATAAATGAAACAATGGCTCTATTCAACCTGATGTCACTGTGGGTGAGAGAAGCCACTTGGAAATAAAAAGGAATGGGGAAACAGGACCCCTGTTCTCAGCAATGGTGGGGGTCTCAGTGGTTGATCCCCCACCATCAGTTTTTACACATCCGGTGGTGGGGGAAAACCTGAAAAATGTCCAGTCTACCTATAGGATAGGTCATCAATGGGTGATTAGTGGGTTTCGCTGCTGTCTCTTGTGCCCATGTGGCTGTTTGATACTGAAACTCATCTCCATTTACAGGATCTTTACTTCTTTGTGCTCATTAATTTGGCAGTATTGCATTCATTTACTCTAATCCCCATCCCAGTAGAGCTTCCCTACCACAGACAGACATTACTAGGAAGCCTTTGGTGGAAATATGTTTGTTTTATAACTTACTGAGGAAACTATGGAGATTCCATAGAACAGAACGCAGTTCCTCTGCACATATGGAGGCGGCTGTGATGACTTGACACTTTGTTTCCGACATTTACGTAGATAATTTGTGCCAAACACATTGTATAAAGCCAGTCATACATGTTAGCTACAGTAGATGCCTTGTTACATAGCTATCTTTCCCAACTCCCCCCATACAGTTGTACACTCAACTCAACTGAGTGCTACATGTGTTCTGAATGAGAAGAGGAAAGAAAGGGTACTCTTATGGACCATTTATATGCAAAGATAATCTTTCAAACAACTGAAAGATTTTGCGATCTATTTGCATAAAGTGTGAATGGCCATTAACAGTTTATCACCTTCATTTGCATGTAAAGGGGCCTCCAGGAGCTGTTTGCGGAGCCCAGCATGTGAGTAATCACATGCCCAGCTGTGCACAAAGCTGCATTGTTCTGCTGCTGGTAGATTACAATGTTATCTGCCAGCTCCCGTGGAGATAACAGCGTGTGGTCTACTGAAAGGTAAATCTGTTTGCTTTACCTGTCACTAGCTGAACGATGGAATTTCTAAGTGCATGATGTCCGCGTTTAAATGTTACGATTATCGCTCATTTTTGGTCGTTTGAAAGAATATTCAGCAATAATTGTTGCGTTTAAATGGTCCTTTACACAGGCCGACTATCTGCCAAAAAATCAGGGTACTGAGTGAGAAATCGCTTATTAGTGGCTAGTCGCTTCATTTCAGCTCACTGAAACAAAACTACTAGAGACCAATGTCTCGCTCAGTATACACAGGCGGTCGTTCATCTATAATGACTATTTGATTTTAACCTTCAAATCAGCAGTGCATGCGCAATTGTATTTGCGGATGCACTCTGGATTGTCCGCACCCATTGACTTCTATTGAGCCCATCCGCATGGTATCCGCACTGAAATAGAGCCTGCTGCGATTTGTTTCCCACACCAAACGATCCGTAAATCAAATCTGCACGCTTAAATTTAGTTGCGTATGCCAATACTTCCCTACGGGCACTTTGAATTGCTGATATTCTGCTCGGGTTACCCATGTGGAGTCCGCAAATTAAATCCGCCCCTGGACATGAGGCCTTAGTTACATAGTGATATGGGACTGAGCTTAATACTGCTGCAGATTTACTGTTCAGGAGTCTGGAAAAGCTGGGTGATGATCCTATAGAAGCTGTAACAGTGACCATTTCCAGTTAGCCGATGTGACACAACGAGAGACGATCAGGGGAGCTGATGCCAGTTTGAGGACACGCATATCATGGTGTATTTACTACTTTGGCGTGTGGAAAACTGTCTCCTCATTCATTACCGTGTCACTTCCTAATGTGTCAATGTAATGTGACAATGACTGCAATGCGCTTTTCCTATACAGCCAGGTGACGGGGGCTTGCCAATACAGAAATAGTTCACTTAGCAGTTATATTTGCAAGTTGTGTTTCATTCCAAGTGTTTGCCCCTCTCGTCTTCCTTAATACTGAAGACACCTTGTGTATGAATATGTGCCAGCCTGATAGAAATGAGGAACTTTAGAATAATGTGTATAAAGTGGATGTCCACTCCAGGGCACTCACAATGCATTCAGAACACAGATTCTTTCATTTTTTATACATTTTGTTATCTTGTGGTCTTGTGCAAATTAGAAAAAAAATTCCAATTTTTCTCCATTCTTCTGTACTCAATACCTTATAATGACAAAGTGACAACAGAATGGGGAAAGTTTACTGAGCCGGCATTTCCAGGTGTACATTTCTGGTATAATTTACACCATGTTCTGGCATAAATTATACATATATCTGTGGTCCAGGGCAGCCCCACTCCCTCCTGGAAAGCCCCATCCACTTTTTGAAAAAAAGTGGTGTGGAATAGTGAAAAACCACATATTTGTTGCGCAAGCGGCCCTTGTGCGAAATTTTGCAACTTTGTTTGGCGTAGAAGCCCTCTTAAATGTCCCCCTGTGTTCGAAATCTTTGTACATTTTTAAAAAATTAAAAAGTAACACTCTGTACTCAGCTGAAGCATCTTTGGCAGCGATTACAACCTCCAGTCTTGAGGATGATACCACAAAGTTTGCCCACCTGGATTTGGGGATTTTCTGCCATTCTTTTCTGCAGATCCTCCCGACCTGTCAGGTTGGATGCAGACTGTCTGTGGACAGCCATTTTCAAGGCTCTTGAGGTGTTTGATTGCATTGAAGTCAGGGCTCTGGCCGGGCCACTCAAGGATATTCACAGAGTTGTCCCTAAGTCACTCATTGTCTTTTTGGGAGGTGAACCTTCTGTCCAGTCTGAGGGCCCTTGCGCTCTGGATCAAGAATATGTCTGTACTTTGGTGCTTTTTGATAAATTCCAGGTGGGCTTTTATGTGTCTTTTACTGAGGAGAGGCTTCTTTCTGACCCCTCTGCCATAAAGCCCAGATTGGTGGAGGCTGCAGTAATAGTTGACCTTCTGGAAGTTTGTCCCATCTTCACATGGGATGTTTGGAGCTCAGCCAGAGTGACCATTGGTTTCTTGGTCACCTCTCTACCTAGGCTGTTGTCCCCTGATTACTTAGTTTGGTGGGTCGCTCAGTTCTAGAAAGAGTCTTGATTGTTCCAAACGTCTTCCATTTAAGAATTATGTAGGCCGCGGCGCTCTTGGGAACTTTCAGTACAGCAAAAAGTTTTTTTGTAGCCTTTTCCAGATCTGAAGCTCATCATGTTGAAGCACTTCTTTCCTCCCGGTCTCCCTGCCACATACAGGACCTCTGGCACATGCAGAAACCTTTGGAATTGTGTTTTCCCCCAGGCGTCCTGTCGTGTTCAATCCAGCCGAACTGATGAAGGGGCTCGTCCCTGAAACGCATTTTCACTTGCTGTTTTTTTATTTTGTTAGATAATAAGAGAAGTGCTTCCACTATCAGCTATCAGATCTTAATCTTCTACTAGCTTAGGGTGTTGCGCCTTCACACCAGCATTTTTCCACACTCTTTTCGCTATACTCACGCCCACCTTGGTGGTGCGTCATCTGGTTGGCAGCACCTCCATCATTTGAAACACTTTTTACTCCAGAACTATTTCACCGCTCTCACTGCATCTTGCTCCACCCTCCTTTTTCATCTGTGTTTCTCCAGTTCTGTGCCTCCACACAATCCTATCTCTGAGATCTACGTGAAGTTCTTTCATCCACATGGCTTGGTTTTGGCTCTGATATGCATTGTGAGCTGAGAGACCTTATATAGACAGGGGTGTGTATTTTAAAATTATGTCCATTCAACTGAATTCAACACAGTCCAACTCCAGTCAAAGTGTATAACTATTTCAAGGAAAATGGGAGGCCCCCAGAGTTAAATTTCAAGTGTCCTACCAAATTGTTCGAACACTTATGTCAATGGGAGTTGATCGTTTTTAGTTTAAAAAATAAGTTACAACTAGATAAGGCAAACTACTCGAGCGAGTAGTGCCTTATTCGAGTATCTGCCCGCTCGTCTCTAAAGATTCATCCGCCGGCGCGGGTGACAGGTGAGTTGCGGTGGTGAGCAGGGGGATGGGGGGGGGAGAGTGAGAGAGTTATCTCCCCTCCGTTCCTCCCTGCGCTCCCCGCCCCCTGCCGGCACCCGAATCTTGAGAGATGAGTGGGCAGGTACTCGAATAAGGCACTACTCACTCAAGTAGTTTGCCTTATCGAGTATGCTCTCTCATCTCTAGTTACAACGCTTTCTAGCATTCTGTTTTTACTTTGTTATTATGTCGTATTGAGTGCAGAATGATGGGAAAAACTGGAATATTCTTTTTAATTTAATCAAGACCACAACTTAACAAAATGTAAGAAAATGCATAGTATATAATACACACGTACATATACACACACTAGGTATCCTGATCTATCAGGAAAGGTGATAAATGTATGATCGCTGAGGGTCCCACTGGATATGAGGAAGGGGCTTTCGAGTCCCTTGTGTGCATTCATGTGTACTATCACTCCATTAACTGTTTTTGGGACTGATAGAGATTGCAGAATGCTGGACTCTTTATCCTTCAATTTCATAGATGGTGAAAGGACCAAAAGCATGTGTGACCACTGCTTAAAGGGGTTGTCCCGCGAAACAAAGTTGGGGTATACACTTCTGTATGGCCATATTAATGCATTTTGTAATGTACATCGTGCATTAATTATGAGCCATACAGAAGTTATTCACTTACCTGTTCCGTTGCTGGCGTCCCCGTCTCCATGGTGCCGTCTAATTTTCAGCGTCTAATCTCCCGATTAGACGCGCTTGCGCAGTCCGGTCTTCTCCCTTCTGAATGGGGCTGCTCGTGCCAGAGAGCTGCTCCTCGTAGCTCCGCCCCGTCACGTGTGCCGATTCCAGCCAATCAGAAGGCTGGAATCGGCAATGGACCGCACAGAAGACCTGCGGTCCACCGAGGGTGAAGATCCCGGCGGCCATCTTCGCAAGGTAAGTAAGAAGTCACCGGAGCACGGGGATTCGGGTAAGTACTATCCGTTTTGTTTTTTTTAAACCCCTGCATCGGGTTTGTCTCGCGCCAAACGGGGGGGCTATTGAAAAAAAAACAAAAACGTTTTGGCGCGGGACAACCCCTTTAATTCACATCACAGACCCAGGACCCCTATTCTTATGATCGGTGGAATCCTCATTGATCATACATTTATTCTCTATCCTGTGGGGGGATAGATGCTGTTGGTGAGCGAACCCCTTTCACCTACTGCTGAGCGAGCAGTACTGGGTCAATACTGGTTTCCATTCACTGACAACAAACCTATTTTAAAAATGGTGAAGAGCTAAAACATAAACTATATTAGAAAACTGCATAACTTTCTCTAAAGCATCATTCACACAATGTAAAATGCACATCGGAAAAATCACATGCAGATTCACGTCATAATTCATGGAAGAAATCTGAGGCACAAGCAGAAATGTGGCAAGAGAACTCATACATATTTAATATCTGAATAAACATTTGTAAGTCTTATTTTTAAGACTAAACACATAAAAATGCAAGGATCTTGGTGCATATTTTGATCAAAACATGTGGGCCCATGTACCACATCCAGGTGACTATTTACTTTTGGATGGTTTCCTACTGTAACAAACAGCTCTCTTTGGGCACAAGCCTCAATGGATTTAGGGAAAGCAACTTAGTAGTCTAATTAACCCCTTCCCGATGTGTGTCGTACATGTACAGTGCACGTCGGGTGCCTGTGTACGGATTGGACTTGGGAGCTGAGCTCACTACAGACACGGCGAGTGTCAGCCATCTTTGACAGGTGACATCCACTGGGAATAGTTGCAAACCGTTTAAATTCCCCAATTAGTATTCAGAGGTCCTGAACACCCACCTTGTGATGAGATAGCAAGGTGCCATTTGGTCGTCATGGCTGGCTGGGGCCTTGGCCAGGGCAGCCATAAATTATTGTCTATCAAGGCATGCCTGTAGCATACAGTATAATGCAATACTATGATATTGCATTACACTGAATGAGTGATCAGTCGATTGCAGGTTCAAGTCCCTTGTGGGGAATAAAAAAAACGGTCAAAATGAGTTAAAGTTTCTTTGATTGTTAAAAAAATATATATTAAAAGTAAAAAAAACTAAAACTTTTACCAATTGTCTAATTAAAAAAAAATACATAATTGCGTGCACAAAAGTCCAGAAAATGAAAATATCTCATTATTAATCCTGCACTGTGAACGCCATAACAAAATGAAATGGCAGAATTGCGCTTTTTTTGATCACCCTGTATCCAGGAAGAAAATTAAATAAAAAGCGATAAAAAAAACTGTATGCCAAAATAGTATTAATGAAAACTACAGGTCACTGCTCAGAAAGTGCACCCCCACACAACATGATCAACAAAAAAATAAAAAAGTTACGAGGGTCAAAAGATGGCGGCAGAAAACCATTTTTAAAAAATCATATTGCATTAAATAAACTATATAAATTGGGCATCACCTTAATCGGACTGACCCATAGAATAAAGATAACATGTCATTTTTACTGCACTGTGAACATTGTTAAAGCAAAGCCCCCAACCCCCCCCCCAAAAAAAATGGCGCAATTGCAATGAATTCATTTTTCTCCATGTAGAGATTTTTAAAAGTTTTCCAGCGCGTTAAATGATACATTTACGATACATTCTCGTATATGGTGTTACTGAAGAATACAACACGTCCCACAAAATACAAGCCCTTAAATAGCTATGTAACCGGAAAAATAAAACAACTTTGATATTTAGAAAGTGAGGAGGTACAAAGGAAAAGGATGAAACAAAAAGAGCCGCAGCGAGAAGAGGGTAAAGGGCCTGAGACAGAAGGGTGAATGGGGTGCAATAAAAAGTGGAAGCAGCTACTCCTCCAGCCTTGGCTTTCTGCCACAGATTTGCATTTGAAGAAGCTGCGGATCCGCAAACAGACTAGCACCATTCAGTGGACTCTGTGCAGAATCTGCATCAAGAATTGAGATGTCATTCCTATTTTATCACAAATGCTTATCGAAAGCTTGCATGTCTTTTTGTTAGCCATTAAAACTTTGCTATCGAATTTTGGATTCAGGGTTTCCTAGGAGGCTTTCTCTTTCTGCCATTATACAATGGCGCCATCTGCTGGCTAGAGCTAGTACTGCGGTATGTGACATGCCGGAGAGGCCCCCAACAACAGAGCAGCCGGCAATATGCAGTAAGAATACCCTGCCGGATGTTTTCCAACATCAGAGCTGCACAGGCTTCAATGAGAATGTAGAAAGACGTCAGACAGTGAATTGGAAAAGGTTAACAGGTGTCATATCTACAAGCTTACCTGGTTTATCTTACTGAGAACGGTGAATTCTTGTATTCCCTATGTGTTATCAATGCTGTAATAGCTTTCCGAAAAACAGTGTTGACTCGTCCTCTGTTAGTCCTCCTGGAAATGTATGAATAAACTGAAAACTGGGCATTACCATTCTCTTTAGCAGTGGCTCATGACTCTACACACAGTCTAATCAAGTTGTGTCAGACTTTGTAGAAGGGGAATGTTAATACTCAGTCGTCAGTAAACTGAGGGGTCTGTGCATCACACGGGGATTCAGAGGTCAGTAAAGACAGTCCCTGTGTGTTTCTCGGTCTCCTGGAGTCCCGTACTAGGCATAACATAGTAGATCAGTTTTTGCCCTGAGCGTTCCTTTAATTTGCATGTGCAGCATTACACAGGGAAAGCGGGTTGTCAGCTCTTTTAGTGGCAGGGTGGCTTGTAAATTATTACATTCCCCTGTAAATGAATGCTGAATGTGCTGGCGCTCCATAAATAAAGGGTAGTAAGCAGATAATCCAAGACAGAATTAAATATTGGCATCTTGCAGCAGAACTGCTGGAAGCTTCAAATTAATTACTGTATTATCCAAGCCATTTGGAGGGTTATGTCTTCTGCTGTCCACCGAGAGCCAAATAGATCTGAACTTCCAGCTTCCCGGCCAGTTTTCAAAGTCTTTTAAATTCCCTTATTAAACTGTCCATGTGAAGGGCAAAGCTTGACTGAAGTTTTACAAATATGTGTGTGAATGGGCTCGGTTGTCATCAGCGGGCAATCTCTCGTTTTTGTATTTCATTGTCATCGCTGCCTGATGGAAAACGGCATTTTGGGAAGATTCTATTGAGAATCTTAGTACAAACATCAGCGGGAAGCAGAAGTCTAGAGTCAAATGAGCAGTGGACTGACTGAGAGAGGTCTGGGCTCTCAAGCATCCAAGGCCTTGGACACTTTACCGACCACTATAGCAGGATACAATTGGTTTGACTTAGGACCATTCTACACGGGTTGTCAATTTGGCACGAATGTTCGTA